>NW_010115700.1:0-11115 GCF_000699245.1 Pterocles gutturalis | reverse complement strand
AACTTCCAGAGATGTTACAGTACTTGTGAACAACTCCAAAAGTATATATATATAGAGATATATATATATGTATACACACTTTATATGCATACTTTATTAATATGTAAGTTAGGGAAGATATATACTTTATACAGATATGTACTAAGTATGTATACATACATATCATTTACACACATAATAAATAATATCATTAAAGGAAAATAGTGTACTTTATTTGTAAGAAAGATGCAAAAATAGTGCATTGTTCATTATTGCTGTAGAGTTTACTTGTGTTTGAAAGCACACTGACAGGTACTTCAACACCAAACCTGAAGCTGCTCTTATTGTGAAGAAGAGTTATATAAGGGGAATATTCTGTGTGGACTCTTTGTGAAAGTGTACTTAAAAAATTGACTGAAACCCTGTTTTGAAGAAAGAGCTGAATGCAGCAGTTTTGTATATTTGCCACAATGAAGCCAACTCCCAATATTCAAAACTGAGAAATACATCAGATAGTCACAGGTAAAGGGAAGTACAGGAAAGCGAGAACAAAAATGCTAAGGAAGAATTTGTAGTGTATAATTTGTTCAAATAAAATTTTTCCTTCTATAATTGTTACTATTTCTGAAAGTGCTGCCTTTGATTCTAAGAGTAAAATGTTAGCAGCTCTGTGCAGTAGTTTGCAACTACTGAGGTCATGTTTGGTTTTTTTATTACTTATTTATCAAGATATCTAAGTAACTGAATATAGATGGAATTATGTAGTCTCTCTCACCAAAATGTGCACTCCCTCATGCAGAAGAATACACTCTTTGTAAGAAAATTACAAGCAAACTGTTTATTTTTCCAGTATATACAGTTCTATAAAGTAAAGGTATAAGTAGTCTTGTTTATAAGGGGTTTTCTGTCTTGAAATAGATGTTATGGTACTGTAGCAATGGGTTTGGTTTTTGGTTTGTTTTGTGGGTTTTTTTGCTGTGTCTTCTGACCTACTTATCCAACTTCTGTTCAGGAAAGCTCAGCTACATGATAAATCTCCTGCATAACTCACACTCTTGCTGTATGTCATCAATACTTGGTTTCATAAATGCTGCAACAAAAGAAAAAAAACCCCGAGAATAATTTGGTTTACAACTGTAATGACATTGAAAAAATCTGTAGAGAAGCTAAAAATTCAGTCTTTGCAGGATTTTATATAAAATAATAACATTTTCATTTTTATACTGATATGAACATAACAACTGTTCTTATTTTTCTCCTTATTTTTGTAAGCTTGCAAAGAAAGCTCTGTTGAGGTTGAATACTTATGCTCCATGTTTTCAAAGTTATGCTGAATAGATAATGAGGCTTTAAAAGAAAGGTTATTGAGTATGCACTTCATCCAAACAGTAGGATTATTCCTACTGCTACATAATCTATGCTTCAAAATGAGTGATCTAAATTAATACAAATCTATATATTAGTTTGCAATGTAATGTGAAAGATAAGCAAGATTATGCTGGTGTATTGTATTTTTGCTTACAGGGTGTTCTTCTTTTGCAAGCAGAAAATTAAACCTGTTCCCGTTATCTGTCCTGTTTCAGTCTTAGGGCTTAGTCACATAAAAACATGCCCATTCTGAACTGATGGGCTTGTTTTGGTTTTGTTTGTTTTGTGTTTTTGGGTTTTTTTTATAATAACTTGTTGATTCTCAAAGAGGAAAAGGCAAAATCCTCCATGCTGTTCGATGTAAAATCTATATGGCTGTCAAAGAGGATAAGTGGAAGTTCTGATCAGAAGATCAGATCCTTCTGTTTAGAAGTTGTTAGTCGTGCTGTCTCTGTTTTAAAATATCTAATATATACATTTGAAGCTCTGATCTGGTGCACTTCTTTGTGTAACAGATATTGTAACTACTGTGTTCATGCATAAACACCAGATACAATTTAGCAGCTCCCAAGAAGACTTTTCCAGTGTCACTGTGTCCCTTTGTGTCTTTGAGTCACTGAGATAAAGAAAAGTTAGTTATCTAGATTGTCTTATTGTCCTGGTCCCATAGTGTACAGAGATGTTGAGAATCTCAAAACATGCCATGCCTTGTATGTAAGCTATGCACCTGATTTCCTTTGCTTCAAAAGGATGGTGTGGGAAGAAGTGGTGCCCCTTATCCCTGAATCTGTCTGGACAGGACACAGGGAGAGTAGCACACCTCATCCCTTCAAGCTAGAAAGTACTCTCCAAGTCACACTAAAAACTTTTACAATCAAAGGACAAGTAAGACTTTCTTTAACCTTACTCGTATTCTAGGAAACTTCTGCAGTATTCCCTCTTAATAAAACCGTGACTTGCTGCTTGCCTTCATATTCACTTTCCACAGTTTTTAAAGATAACATACAGGTCACGGACTGAAAATTCAGGAGGTTTCATAGTCTGAAGAGAAATTAAAAATTCCATAGAAGATCTCCATGACTTTGAGTAATTTTCAGACTTTTCAGTTACTTTTAGTCCAGAAGATTAACCGCTGTAATCAGATTGCCAAGACAGTGAGGCAAACACATTAGAAGTTACTGAGGAGGAACATTTCTAACAAGAAATACAAGCTAAAGAAGCCCATGAATTGCTGTATCTTCTAATTTGAATGCAGACTATTTGAGAAAGCATAATATATAATCAGCATTCTGAACCTGCAAAAATTTTCATTCATTCACAGTCACAGAAAATTCAAATATATTACTGCTTTCTTCTGGAAATAAAAATAAATTAGAGTGAAAAGAAATAAGAAAGAGCTTCCAAGTTCCTCCAACACAAAGAAATGATATAACTTCTTCCTCAGTTTTCATAGGTGGCATTAATTGTTCTTGTTTGTGCTTTGGATATACAAGTCATTCTTATGATTGATCAATGAAGAATGAAATTTGATTTTAAATCCTGGGGTTTATTTTTACAATATTTGTACGACTTCAGTTTTTATAAAATACTCTTTTCTAACCCCAAAGTCCTGAAAAACAATCTTTCTTCAATTAAATTATCTGACTCAATGATAATTTTATGACCAGCATTCATATTGATAAAATATATAAGAGAATGAATTTCTAATTAATATAAATGTAAATTTCCGTTCAGAAATGTAACATAATATTCTAACTGTATGCTTGAGAAGCTTTTAAAACAACAAGAAATTAAAGCAAATTATTTAAAAGTTATCCTCAGGCTAACAACAGTTCACGTGTCAATCTCAGCAGACTTCTGCAGAACACATAAAAAATGTAAAGAAAACTTAACTTCCTTGCCAGGTCATATTAACAAATAGAATGCTTTCCTGTTCTTGAAACAGACAAAAATGTGTTTCTTTAGTATTAAGAACCAAACTTTAAATTTAGGTGTGTGAGGGAAATCAGACAGGGGTGGTGAAAGTTCATCATAATTAAAAATACAATATGCAAGTCCCCCATTGTTTTTCTCCATTTTCTCTTGAATTTAAGGGAATTTTTAGGCTCCACTTCTCTTCATTGTTCCTGCAAATGATCTTTCTCCACTGTTCCTTCACTTTCACAACTTCTGCTCATAGAGAAGAAAAATACCCAACATTTTAGGAGATTTTAACCCATAAACATCAGTAAATCACATTCTTTCCTTTAAACTTCTTTGTCTTGAGTTCTGAGATCAGTATCATTAGCCTTCCAGCAGAGTAAAAAATAAATAACTCTCTTCAGAGTTCATCAGTGCTTGGGAAAAAATTCAGTCCAGCTTTGGGGAGGCTCACAGTGTTCGCAATCTTTGCTATTCCATCTTTGGGAATAAATTCTTAGTTTAAAAGTCTTATGAGACCAATCATTCTATAAAATAATGTAAGTTCTTGTCATTGATTCATTGATCATGACCTACTGCACTTTTCATAGAGATCTTTAGAATTTACTTGATTTGACTTGGTGGAAAGCAAGTGAATAGGCACAAATTGATAGGCCTGTAGGCCCCACATATAAGATACCACAAGAAATATTCTTTAGGAGTATTTTTTCAAGAGCTGTATTTGTTCTTCAGGTTTTATATAGGTTCCTATGCAACCAATTAAAGTAAACTAATGAGAAGAAAGGACTCTTTCCGCTGGACTTCCACCTTATACAGCATTCTGTTCAAGCCAAATGAATGTCTGTAGTTGTTTTGCACATTATAGGAAAGCAACAACAATAAAATGAGCTATGGCTTAAGTCAATTTCTCTTTTGTTTGAGAGGATGATTCATCTTGGCCAGCAGCTGGACAGTTCTCAGTCCCTGATACTCTGTGGCATCTGTCAGATGTTATTTTTTGGCTCAGAAAGAAGCACACTAGGCTGAAAATTGCTCGTACATTGTAGAGTTTCCATTCAGAATACATATTTTGTAACTCTCCATTTTTATATACATGGTAAAGCATTACCAACTAGCAGTCTGACACTAGGTTTTTCAAATGGTATCACAGTGTATACAGATGCCATAAAATTGTCTCTCCTTCCATGAGAAAACCATCGTTCTGTGATTCATTGCAGATTCAGGAGGGAAGTATAAACATGTGGAAGTACAGGAAGGGTGCAACCCGCAGCCTTTCCAAATCATATAATGAAATTCACTTCTGAAGGATGTCTTACGTCAGAGAATTGTATATATAAATATAAAAAGAAGTTATACTTGAAAGCAGAAATTCGCTGTTAAACCATAAAATAGGTCTGAAAATATTTTCGCCTATGGATCATCAAAGGGGTGTACAAAGACCTTCATACATCCTTGCTCAGCATCAGACTCTTAAAGAAGCAATGAGTTGCATTCATCTTTCCCGTTTCAGACATCTAGAGGTTGTACAGCTGAGGTGAATACCTCTTTCAACCTCCAGTGAAGAGAGAAGTTTTTAGGATTAAATGGCTCCCTTTCTTCAAGTGCCTGTGTCTTTGTACTAGTAACAGGGGAATCACAAAAGGAATTATTTAGGTTTATACTTTCAGACAATGAAGTTACCTCCGATGTATCCCAGAGTGATAGCTTAGTGCTCTGCTTTGCCAAGCTGCCAATCAACTGATCAGCGGCACTTATCAGGATTACGTTTAAAATTTCTTTCCTTCTTAAGTACTAGTTTTCTTAACAAGCAGAGCAAAAGATAAACATGCTTTCATTCCCATCTGAATTATCCTTAAATTAATAGTTATTATTTTAAATGGTATGTAAACCTCAAAAGAGATGTTACTACTGCAAAATGTTAACCCCAGAATATGTAACTGGATTTTAAAATGTACAGTGAGCAATTTGTAATTCCTAATCTAGAGGGTTTTTTGACAAGACTAGCAACAGAATAAAGTAATACGAACACATGGAACAGGAAACAGCACAGGAAACACATAATTTGAAATAAACTTGGAGCAAATAAAATAAATAACAATTGGCCTTGTAAATAAAAATAAGATTGTGATGTTACTTATGTTGAAAACAGAATAATAATAATGAATGCTGGAACACAGAGTCGCTTCTGGTAGCTGAACTCAAAGGCAGTTTGCCTTTGGATGCAGTGAAAGTACAAATTCCCAGATGACATTTTCTCCAATGTTGAAATAATTTATGTTTGTATATTGCTCCTTTCAATGAATCCTGCTAGTTTGGAGAAGATTTGATTTTCAAGAAATGTAAGAAAATGTGTGATAAAACTTGTCTTTAAATATCAAAATTTATCTATGTTTGTCATGGGGGCTCTTGTTTAATAGTTTTATAGAATATGTCAAATGAATGTGACAAATTTATGTTGTTTCCAAGTAAGAAGAGAAAACCATTGATACCACACAGTGCTTCTTGTTGTCTTTAATTTTCTTTCACTAATCTCATTCAAAAACACAATCGTCACACTTAGTCACTACTATTGCTATTCACATGTTCCTTTATGCAAGAGCTGAAAAGGATGACCTCTTTCTCGGGAGAGAAATTCCATCCAAGTGAATGTTTTTCATAAATACACGCATATTTGTCTTTTTGTGTGGGATGAAATGTGATACCATTAGCTAGCTTTTGCCTTTAATGTATCCAAAAAAAAAACTTCCTATTATCGAAAAAAATCAGGTTTTCTGGAGAATATGATTTTGAGCTATTGCTGATTGTGTTTCCTGTGTTTATGAGAAAGTATAAACGAAAATGTATCTTGAGCTAACCTGGATAATCACTCACGGACAGAACTTCACCATGGGACTCCACACAAACTTTTCATTAAATATCTCTAAATTGTTTGTGTCCGTTTCTTCGTCTCTCTACGACATGCATAGTTCAGAGGTTTCGGAGAAAGATGGTATTTGTTGTTGGAGGTTTGAAGGAAGATGGTATTTGCTGATATTTAGAAGTTTTAATTTACCTGAACTAAAAATTTTGTCATCTAATGTACCTTGAAGCACACCCTTTGGGGCCATTTTGAACAGATGCTTGAACTGCTTTGGATCTTTCATCATATCAAATCATTCTGATTTTTAGTGCAAAGATTTCTTATTAAGAACTGGTTTTGTGTTTGGGCATATTTTTAAAAATTTATTTCTTCTACTGATTTGACCAACCCTTTATTCCTCTAATGATTCTTTCTTTTATACTTTGCTAAGTCTTTTATTATTCTTTTTGCATATTAGTGACCCCTCCTCCATATCACTCATATCAAAGTTAAGTAGATGATTGCAAGTATTTGAGTTAGAAAAAAATCTTATTAAAAATTCATTTAAAATATATTTTTCAGCTGGAATTATTGATATGTTTAATTCCAGCGTACAGAAAGTAAGAACACAGGCTGCTGCATGTACATATACATGCATATGTATGTTTAAAACAGTGTTGCACACAAACACACTAAGTTCTTCTTCTGGGAACACTTTCATAATAAAAGAATGTCTTGAAACATCTCTTAAAAGAAAGATTTTGTTTGTCTAACCCGTTATGTAGGCAAAGCCCTTCAGTACCTTCTGGTTCCTTCCTTGCTACATTCTTGACACCCTGCTCCTTGATCAATACTGGCAGTGTAGACAGAGTGTTGACTGACGGTCTCCTGAGACTTTGCCCTCTGACTGACATTGTCAGGATGCTGCCCACATTATCTGTGTAAGTTATGATTCTCTCAAATCACACTACCATTGGTGGAGCCAAGGAGCAGTGTGACTCTTACCCACATTCAAAAGACATTTGGACGACCAGCTGCTGCCGCCAGATGATCCTGACACCAAGTGCCCCTGGTGGTACACCAGGGCTATGGCATCACTTATAATCCTATGTTTGCTATCAGTTGATTGGTGAGTTGTCACATGAGCAGGTCATTGCTCATCTTTCTTACTGCCTCGACAAAGCTTTGTTTTATGATTTGCTGTCAGACTCCATTACTGTTTGGACCACAATTCTTCACTCCCACAGTCATACATTGGTACTACCCACAGGAATATTAGTGACTGGTAGAGCCATGCATGGTGATAAAATCAGTGATGTAAAAGTAAGCTACTTGCTTGATCATCTATCAGAGCTTGATATTTATAACAGAACCAACTGGAAAATTGTTGCTAAGGAATCTGAAACTCACAGAAATTGTCTCCATAAAGGGGGATGCTCAGAGAAGCCATGCTGCATAAGCTGGAATCTGTTCATTACCTCTACTTATACCCTAAGGTGCAACAATCTTTAACAAAACTAAAGGTTCTGTGCTCTTTTGATGGCATCGAAATAGTACTAGCAGTGAAATTGTATCTTACTTTCTTTACATATAGTACTTCAGGAATAAGAGTAGGATCAGTTTTTACTCTGCAAATAAGGACTTGTGGGAAAGCTGAACAGTTCCTGCTTCTTAAAGGTTTATGCTTCTGTTTGTCTTAATAAAACCTTGCAATAAGAGTTGAAAATCACTGCCACAGTATGCTATTGCACAAAGATTTTTCTTGTTAAATAAAGGTTAAGCATACATTGTATCTGCAGTTTTAGTTGGCATGATTATTGGTGTGTTCTCAGTAATTATTAAAAAAAAATCCCTAAAACTGTTTATTCTTGAGGGGGAGGGGGAAAAAAAAAAAAAAGGATTTATGACGGTGTGTTCACTAAAACTGATCCTCAGCATTTTGCATTTTCAAGCAACCTTATTTGTCAACACCAAAAAAACATTCTGTGCTTATTAATAGCTTTGCAGACCCCAGAGCAAACAATGCAAATCATTCCTTCCCTAGATTGTATCTCCTACTAGAATCTTTGAAATCATTTGGAATTGTTTAAACTTTAATTTCTATTTAATGAAACTGTACAAATGAAACTTTAACATAATCAGCAGGACAAAGCACTAACAGACTTGGAAAAATTATTAGAACATAACCTATGATATTTTGGGGCATTGCATTTATCAGCTGGACCCAGTTCTATCACAGAAACTGTCTGTGAAACTTCAGTTTGTTCCATGATCCTGTTGTTTTTCAAGTTTGCTTAATAAATTTGTGCAGCCATAGCTTCCCATCTCCTTTTCCTGACTAAAAAATAGACAACTTTCACTTGATGCATCAACAGCTATCTACATTACCTCACTTTAAAAAAAAAGACCATTAATTTTGAAAAGCTGTGTCCTAGTTTAGAAACTAGGGTAGAAATTTCTAGGAGAGAAATTAAAGACGGCAAAGACTGAAAAGTCCATTTTCATGTTTTTCTAGTGCAGATTAAGTCAGAAATTTCCAAGACTGCAGAAGACACTGATTTTGTAACATTTACAACCCGAAAACATTTCAATTAATATCAGTGTCTCTAAGGACGACATATTATCTCCTCCAAATTTAGTAATATCGACATGAGTGGGAATGAAAGCATTTATTTGTAGTTTGTGAAAAGTTTTGAGATCAAGTTTGCAAAATATAGGAAATACTTTCCAACAACATGCATGTCTAACTTTTGTTATGGACACAGTAGTTGACAACAACTGGTCATTTGCTAAGACAGATGACTGCTACCCTAGTATCAAAAATAGTAATGGCAGTATTATTAAACACCCAAGAAGGCACAAATGTTAATTTATGTTATACTTTCGCGATGATTATGTGAGAGTATGATCTTATTCTCTACCTGCATGCATCAGAATTACGGAAATCACTAAATTTTCTCAAAAAGTATTATTTATTAAACCAGTTTGTAGATATGCTTCAGGAATTTTATTCTTAATTATGAAGACATAAGCATATAGCCAGTTTAATGACAACATAGGATCCGAAAGTTTATGTTGGAGTTTTTCCTATATCTTACCTACTTTGACTCTGTTCCCTTGTATCAGAGATTTCTCACTGAATTTCCTTTATTGTGTTTGTGAGGAATCATGTGTTGTTTCTCAAACTATTCACCTTTCTGATACACATTTGAGAATACAGCTGAACAGAGATTCAGTAAATGTTTGATTTACTGAACGCTGGGTAAAAACTCTCCCTCAGGAATTTTCTATGCAGTTATAAGAAATCTTGGTTGATAATAGAAAACAGTGATTGTAAGGAGCAATGACATAAGCTTTTGCATTTTTGCATGCAGCTTTTTGATTCTTATTTTTATATAAAAATTATCCTTTGTTGTTTTATTCATTTGCCTATGGTAGGCAACTCTTTCTGACTTAAAGAAACAGAAAGGCTTACTGTACAGAAATGTCATTCTAGGCTTAAAGCTGTTTTCTCAGTAGAGTCCTAAACATTCACAATAGGATCTTTGTTATGCGTATGATAAAATCTGTGGTTTATAAGATCAAAACAATTATCACTCAGTCTGGCTCTGGTCATTATTTTTTTTATTTCCATGAAAACTATTAAAACACCCTTTTCAAAACTGAAATCCATCATGTTCGCTTTTGGATATGTTATGCAAACGTATTTGTTTCTCTGTGAGTTTTGTGGTATATGTCAGCTATTTCCCTCAAGACTACTCTGAAACATAAGTCCCATTTCAAGAGATTATTTTTCAAAATTCTGGACCATCCTTCTCATTTATAACCATAACCACCAGCAATCCCAGTAGGACCATTCATAATGATAGAGTAACTCTGCAATGGTTTATTCTTTCCCCAAGTGAAACACGGACACATAACAGTCTTCAAGTTTCTGTTCAAACATTATAAAGATGTAAATGTAAGAATAAAATAACAGCTAATTTCAAATTCACTTATGAATAAGTGAAGTTGGAGTGTGTTTGCTTGTACACTTTTCAGTATATTTTTATGGTGTTTATTCCACTAGTTCTTTATCTTCTTTTCCTAGGTCTACTCTATTATTTCTTTACTACTTTGCTATAGAAAAATTCTTATAGTCTTTGTTATTGAGCCAGTATCAGACTTACGTGTTCAGTGGTTATGCCATGCTTGATATTCCATTTTCACGTTACAGGTGTGGTTTTTACTTTCAGCACAATTTAATATTAAAGCAGCTGCAATATTCTAGTGAAGAAGATTGTAATATCTTCTTTGTCTTCATGCTGGTTTTTTTATGAAAGGTTTGCTACAGTACACCTGTTAAGATTTGCACCAGCTGTCGATCCATTCTACCTTTTTAAACTGAAGCCTTAACAAAGGTGTTTACCTATACCGAAACCTCAGTAAAAGCAGAAAATTGTCTTGTATGGAATTTTACGTCTTTATCTAGGACTCTGCTAATGCAAATTGTAGTCAAAAGTTGTCTGTAAAGGATTGCTACATGAAGGACTGCTAGTGAGACGGATGGCTTAGCTATCAAGGCTTGATTGCTCCTTAGTTCTGACCAGGCACCTAGATAATTAAAGTATAATCTTGTTTCCTGAGAAATGAAATTATTTTTCAAGCCTCTGAAATAGTTTCAGCCAAAATTTGTTAATCTTTTTGAAGGTCACCTTGGTGTCTTATGGGCCTTCTCTTAGGACTGGATCTGAGCTGGACTGCAGGGCAGCTGATCTTTGCAGTGCCCATGGCCCCGGATGCAGCTAGACCAGAGGCTAGAGACCTTGGAATGGAATGAGAAGCAGACAAAATGAGATCTGGCACTGCCAAGAGTTTCTCCACTGTCCCTGCAGACGTAAGTGCTTCCTCCCTTCTGAATGCATGAGCCTCGGCACTCCAGCTAATGGACTGGTGGTACCAAGTGCAACAAGTAGAAACCCACACCTCAGGTGCGTGTATGTGACCTCCTGGGGTGATTTCTCACCAGT
>NW_010115699.1:2895-6410 GCF_000699245.1 Pterocles gutturalis | reverse complement strand
TGCCTGGGAGGGGCAGACCAGGTGCGCGTTCTCTCGTCCCTTGGCAGCGGCCTGCCCGGCCTGATGGTGACCCTGAAATGTGAGAAAACAGAAAACGCCTTCAGAGAATTGTGTTAAATAAACCGGCAAACAAAGTCTCTGAAGAACTCTCCGGAATGAGGTCTCGGTGAACCTCTAACCGTTGATGAGGCTGCGTTTTCTTTGCTTGACATCTGTGTTCTATATTCATCAATGCTCCTGTCTTTGTGTAAAGGCATGAGCACCTCCGTCCGAGGACGGTCTGAGAGAGTTGGGGGTGTGCAGCCTGGAGAAGAGAAGGCTCCGGGGAGACCTTCCGGCACCTTCCAGTGCTGAAAGGGGGCTACAGGAGAGATGGGGAGGGGATCTTTATCAGGGAGTGTAGCAGTAGGACAACGGGTAAGGGTTTTAAGCTGAAAGAGGCGACATTTAGATTAGATATTAGGAAGAAATGTTTTCCTGTGAGGGTGGTGAGACACTGGAACAGGTTGCCCAGAGACAGTGTGGTGGTCCCTGGAGGGGTTCAAGGCCAGGTTTTGGGCAACCTGGTCTGGAGGAAGGTGTCCCTGCCCATGGTAGGGGGTGGAACTGGATGATCTTGAAGTTCCTTTCCAGTTCTAACTATTCTATGATTTTGTGAAGTGTGCAGATAGGCACGCACACATATTCTCAGAGTCACAAGAAAGTCTTGCCTGGGGAAAATAAATTATTGTCCTTTGCCTTAAAAATCACTCAAAATTGTACTAAGAACTGCATAGGTGAATTAGTGAAATTGAGAATTTTTTAAAAAGCAAGGTGTTCTATTGTTTTCTTAAAAACTGGTATCTTTTTTTTTTGTTGATCCACTGCTTTGCTGAGATATTTAACATATTTTTATTACTGAGAATAATTGTTTTTATGTAAATGGCTGGCTCAACCCGCTACCTGGGAGAATAGCTAGATTTCAGTCATTCTTGTGAAGTTTCCAGTGCATTTTAAAAGATAATTACTTTAGTTCTAGCTATGTAGTAGACCTTTTTTTTTTTTCCAGAGAAAGACAGTTTAATGGTAATTTTTTTTTTTCTCTGTAAGTTACACATTTTGTGCATTAGCCTTCTTAAAAATATTAATTGAAGTTTTATCCACATGTTGAAGTTGCCCTTGGTTGGTGTTTTTTTCCTAACAGTTATCATTCTGGTTTGGGATTTATTGGCTTTACTGGATTTTATTTGGATTTTCACTTCTCTTTGCATCACCTGTGTTATTGCAAGAACTATTCCCTCATTTCTAAGAAACCAGAACTGTCATTCATATATCAAATTCTGCACTGCACACTGAGATTCTGCCTGTCTGCTTGGTGTGAAATGTGATGCTGACTACACTTCAGAGAGTGCTGTTGTGGCACTTCTAGTTTCTTACTTCTAAGTAAAATTTTTATTTTACTATTTCATCTGTGCATAGACTGTGATGACTGGCTTTTTCTCAGTATTCAGTACAATGCTGTCTAGATGTGTCCTGAATTCCACCGCTTTTCGTCTGGCAGGCAAATCGCCATGGGAGCCCACTATTGTGTGCATAATGTGAATGGAAGTCATTCTGGTGTGGCATCTTGACTTGAGAGCAGCATTCCACCACAAATCTGGCCTACCTGCTTGGCTGTCTTGGAACTGACTAGTTTCTGCTACTTGCAGGCATAATGAGTAGGTATACTTTCCACAGAAAACTATCTACAGGTGCCTGAAATCATGTTATACCTTTACAGTCCATTAAAAGATCTGCACACAGCAGTGTAGTAAGAAGCAGCTGAGGGTCTGCTCCTTCTGGGTCCCTTGCCTTGCTAGTACTGTAGGTTTTTCTGGAATTCTCTGTTGCTAAGCTTAAACTATTTTCCTACTTCCTCTGCGCCAATCATTGTAATTTTTAAGGTCCGTTTTGTCACCAAGCAAATAGATGGATGGAGAGATAGATAGATAGAGCAAGTTCAAGAACTTACATGAAGTACTTTGCCTCTCATTCTATATGGTTGTTTTGCAAGCAGGCTGGACTTTGGCCTTGTGAAGGCCTTCAGAGATGCCAAGTGTGCTACACTGAGTGTAGAATTTCAAACTTGCCCAGGCAGTGGCCAACCCATGCCACTTCAGGTATGCACAGTGTGAAGGGGAAAGGTTGGAAGTAGTAATGGTGAGTGAAGTTTGGCTGTGCACTAGAAATGTTTATGTCTGGATGGAAGGTAATGCAGACCTTCTGGTCAGGATTCGAGTGGTCCGAATTCTAAGTCTGAAACTGGCTAAATACGTTTGAAGGTCCAAAACCAATGAGATGATAGAAAATACCGGCTAGGTGGACTTAAGTAGAATTTGAGCTATCTTACTCTAGTCCTGTATGTGCCCAGGGTTTTCAGGACCTCGTTACTTATTTTGCAAACATTAAAAAAAAAAAAAAGCTTAAAACTTTAATTTTTGTGGCTTTGTCTGCTTTTGAGAACTTTGCCTCTGGACTTGTCTTTTTTTGTAGCTAATCAGATGTGAAAACGATGAGTGGTTTTGATTTCGTCTAATAAAGGGAAATCAAACATGTTTTCTCTTTTTGGATCATAGTATGTTACATAAGTACTTTGTACTGTGTGCTTCCGAAGGACATAAGAGATACATCACCAGTGGAGAGTTACAAAAGGGTTTTGCTATAAAGTTCATCTTTTTAAAGTGTCACTAAAAGTGAGTTTGTGGTCTTTTGGGAAAGTCGAGGAGATAAAATGGCTTGATAGAGTATTTCGAAATCTTAATTGTAGTGTTACTTGTCAGGCTGAAATAGAGCAGCTGTATTCCTGTCTTAAGAGTCTACAATCACTTTCAAAGTATATTCCTTGTCTGCAAGGTGCTGCAGACTTCTGCTTCTGTCCTGAAGTTTGTTAGAAAGTAAACTTGTTTTACAGTGCCTTAACAAAAGCGATGATGAAGAGTCCTTGTTTTGAGAGAAGAATAGCCCTATTTGAAATCACTGACAGTACTGATATCAGAAGTCTGGCGGACTGAGCTCTTCATTGGTCTTTATGTAATCCATACAAAATAGAGTTGAATGACCCATGAGAAAGAGTTAGAAGAAGATTAAGGGAGATGCAATTATGAAAATTAAACAAAGAAAGTAGAAGTTCATTTTTATGAACCTTCAGGTTTATTACCAACCTGTATCTTTTCCAGTAAATAACTTCTTTTTCTTAATATTCACATAATTCTATTTTCCAGGCTTTTTCTTTGTAATTCGTAGGCTGTGGGCTTTTTTTGTCTGTCTCTTTTTTTAAATATTCTCCCTCTGTTTCTCAATACGTATGCTTATAAAATCCATTTTTATATTATGTTGTTTATTTTTCTTTTGGGGGAACTATGGAACTTGACATGGAATCAGGAGTAATTACAAATAAAGCTAAGGCAGTTCTGCTGTTTGTGTCTCTGCCAGCCTCCTACTGCAGAGACATGCTGCATCCTGCAACAGAATGCTAGAAACGTCTTATCATTGCTAAA
>NW_010115699.1:508-2864 GCF_000699245.1 Pterocles gutturalis | reverse complement strand
CAGGAATCTCAGATTTTAGCTAGACAGCATCTGAGCAAATGCATTTGCAGCTTGCTTCTTTAGACACTCTCCTTTCTTAATTTGCTACTACCTTTCTCATTTCCAGTTTTGTGTGTTTGTTGTTTGAGAAAATGGGAAAAGAAAGGGAAAAGAATTGCTGACAGCATGTTGTAAGGGAGGCAGCCCTTTGTGTAAAGAATATTGTGGGTTTTATCATGTTAAAGATTTATTGCAGCATTGAAATTACAGCATACTACAAAAATGTGGTTTTTTTCCAAATATTTTAAAAAAAACCCCAACTTCAGTTCTTGTGGCTCTTTTTCATGCAAAGGCTCAGTGCTTTCGTTCCATCCTGGCTGGATTTTTAGCACGCTAAAAAGAGACATTCTTAGAAAGAAGTTGACTGAGAAAAAGCTGTTGTTGCAGTTGCTAAGGCAGAAGCAGGGTGTGTTTCTTTGCTGCTTAAAAGAGTGGTTGTGTTTTAAAAGTTGGTATTCTTCAGGATGACAGAGGGGCACCACAGAGCAAATACTTAGGTTTGAGTGAGTGCATGTATTTATATTAACCCTGTTTTATACCTAGTGCACAGAAGGGAAGAGGAATGGGGTAAATGACAACCGCATTGAAGTGGAAATTAAGTACTTCAAGTGGAAGTTTCTTTCTGTTTAATTATTTCTATGGAAGTAGGTTCCCTGAAGGAACAAGAGAAATGAAGCCTCATTTTTGTCAATCTTGTAAAGCAATCCAGATATTTAGAGAGAAGGAAAGTTATGGTTTAGAGGAAAATACTGAGTAGGGGTTATTGTTGGTATTTCTTTCAATAAAGATTTTTGTTTCTCTAGTATAGAATATCCTCATAAGTTATTTTACTGGGTATGCATGCTTATGTTTATTAGGGTATTTCTTGATACAAAAGCAGTCAGTCTTGAGTTTACAGTGTTATCAGTTGAAATTTACTTTCAAGTGGCACATGGTTGGCTTTGTGTTCAGACGTTTAAGTTATGATGTAACGAGCTCTATACAGGTAGTCTACAAACTTTTTTTACAGCATGTTATTTTACTGGGCTAAAATAAATTATTTCCATGGTTTTTGAAAACTGGAAGATCTTTTCTATGCGTGTGAGATAATCCTTCAAGACCACAAACAATATTTAGTTATACAGTTAACTAGTACAAAGCATTGTTTGCAGTAATTAACCAGTTATCTTCTTGGAGTTTCTTGCAGGTAGACATAGGGATTTTTAGATTTAATTTTTAAAAACAAAAATGTAGTTGCTAAGGTGCAGATTCCCATCCCCTGTCAGCTTTGAGGTTTGTCTGAGGACAGACTATAGTGGATTGACCCATGTCTATACATTTAACATTAGGTAAAAGCACAATAATACAGTTAATGAAGGAAGATTATTCCAAAAATCGCTAGATGTTTCTGATTTCACTTTTATGGCATTATTTCTAACTGGAAGAACTATGAAATGCTACACTTACCTGTATGAGGAAAAAGGCAGTGTGCAGGAGAAAGCACAAAGAGATGTTATGCCAAAAGTGCCCCATGCATGGAATTCTCACGGTATTTTGGCACTGGGGATAAAAACTGGGGGGGTAGCATATTTAAATTTTGCTCATTGAGCGTTATGTTACAGACTTAGATGCAGCCATCAACTACCTGTGGACAGAGATATGCTTCCCTAGAAATACCAGACAGCTTTTGGTGAGAGTCTGGGTGTATGGATAAGATTTTTTTATTTGGACCTGAGGCACTATCTGCCAAACTGAGCAGCTGTGGGACCTGTAACTTGTAGGAGTGGTCCTACGTGATGATGTGAGGTTCAGAATAATATTATGCTGGGTTCCGAATGCATTTTATCACTTTATTCTGCTTGCACTTTGCTCAAATCAATCTGTCATTAAACTCACAATCCAACTGTATCTTGTTAATTCTCTGGTTTACCGAAGAGTCTCTCCCTACCATTTTCGAAAGACTTAAAAAAAAAAAATTTTAACCCCAAGTTACTTTATTCAGCAGCTGATAGTATGGCTCCTCAAACACAATGGCAGAATTGCCAGCAAAGAGTGATCCTGTGACATAGAAGGAGGAGCAAGTAACTGGTGAAGGGTGCAGAGTCACTTAGAGAGAATTGCTGACAGAGGCTCCATTGTGAAGCTGTTCCCAGGTACATGGATAATAATACACAATAATGCAGTGCAGATCATTATAAAACATGCAAGCTATTGAAATCAGTAAATAATTTTTTCTAAACAGAATATAGTCATCGAAGTTATGGTTACCCAAGACACAAGTTGTTGCTCTAGCAAAACATGGGTTCACCTTCAGACATAGTTGATTGTAATATTGGCT
>NW_010115699.1:0-495 GCF_000699245.1 Pterocles gutturalis | reverse complement strand
AAATGAGTCCTTACACAGTCAGAATACTTTCAGTCACCTTGCCATGCTTTTATTCCCAGTGTGGGGGTTCAAACCTCACTCCGGGGTTTATGTCATGTGACAAGCGTAGACCATGTTTAGCTCCTGAAAAGGTGGAGAACAATAGTGTGTGTCCGTGTAAAGGGAGAAAACAGGGAGGAGCTTCACACAGTTGAAAGTGCTGCTGTTTTGTTACCTGTTAGACTTTTAAAGTCACACAGGTGTAGATCGTTTAAGGGTTGTGATGGAGCGGGTGGGGGCCGGCTAGCAAGCCAAAGGCTGCCCACATGCTGTCTGACTTTTCGACTTTAAAGAAATAGTACTGAATTGCGCTGTCATCCCTTCCCGGTAAGGTTTCATCCTGCTGGTTAGCTGTGATTGAACGTGATAGAGTATGTGTCTGTGAGACGACTGCACTTCCAAAGATTCTCAGCTGTAGGTGAGCAGGTTGAGAACATCTTTTATGTGCCTTTACCG
>NW_010115698.1:0-6462 GCF_000699245.1 Pterocles gutturalis | reverse complement strand
ACCAGAGTGCCACGACTTCTCAGATATGCAGATCATAACTTTGAATTTCCTGGGTTTTTTTCTGATAAATTAATATGTAGTATGATATACAATAAATATAAATAAAGACAAAAACATTATTACAATGATTTTGTAATTATTTCTAAATAATCTACTTTATAATTGTCTATAACCATATCATAAATACAAGTAATTATAACATCAGTGTTGTTAGCTGTTTCAGATAATGTTTCCCAAGATAGAATCTTTATAAGGACAGAAACATGTTCTAATTTAATATACTAAAATAAGCATTATTAAACTATGTTCAGCATAGACTCCAAATATGCACTGGATCATTTAATTCTGAGAGGAACTTAATTAACAAGAACTGAAGTTTTCAATGTATGGTGTATAAGGGCCTCTCTGTCAGTAAGGATGGTTTTTGAGGCCTACATAGAAGGCAAAATGACAAATTGTTAGCACAAGTCTGCAGTTTACGTGTACACTTAATAGCCACTGAAAGTTTTCTTTACAGCCTTCTTCCTCAAAAAAAAAACCAAAAAAAACAAAAAAACCCAAAAAAAACCAAAAACAAACAAACACCACAGAGCTCAGCTGGACACAAGCAGCAAGATTCTTTCTTGTGCCAACAGGAGCATCCCAAAATTTGCAGTTTAAAAGGCAAATGAATGGTTAACTTCCCTGACCCTCAGTTGCTTTGGGAATGAAGAAATTCCTGGCCCGGAATACCTGTTTTATTTGCAGTGACATTCTAGGACAACCCCCAGGCATATACCATACTTCTGGCCTTTTAAAGCCCTTATGTGGGAGCTGAAAAGTCACACAGAGAACAGCGTAACCACTTCGCTATCAGAGTCATGCTTCTCTTCAGTTCCCACCAAGACGGGCGGTTCAAGCACCACCAGAGAGATCCCTCTGCCTCACCAAGCGCTGCAGTCCAGTCTCCTTCTCCAAGAGCAGCCCCTTTGCAGACGACAGACTTAATTTCTCCCACTTCCTTTGCAGTCCTACCACCTCTGTCAGCCTCCACTCCCAGCCTTGGATGTAATTTCACCACCCACAGCTCTGAGGTTTGCTTTCTGACACAAACCATAGAAGACAGCTGTATACATTGAATTGGAGAATGACTGAGACCTCCAGTGCCAGGTCCTAACTGCAGATGGCTATTTTTGGATTTTCTGCTTTTAATCTTTTGATCATAATCTTTTGCTGCCCACAATAATAAAAAAAATAGTCACACATATCAGAAAGGATGCACTGATTACATCAAATCTGTATCATAACTGTGTTCTGTAATATCTTCACTATATCACAGTTGTAGCCCACTACTGATGAGCGTAGCTGTAGGCAATGAACAGGGCAGCAAAGCCAGCTGTAAATCATTAACCCGAGCATTCAATTACTAATCCCATCAGCCTCATTTAAACTGACAGTCGCATATCCAATTAACTGTTGCTATAGAAAATGAAAATGCTTAGAGGTATTGGGCAGACAAATCTTTACTGGCTCAGCAGGGATTTAGACTGAATTTGTTTAATTAGATTGTGACTTCACCTAAATTGAGCATTTACTGTAATCCTCGCTGAAACCATGGGATGAAATCTCACAAGGTTAAACAGTCATCACAAAAGCACATCACTCTGCTAAACGCTTTGTTAAAAGCAGCGCACTGGGCTGCTTCCTCAAGGAGAAGGCTGACATGTCCTTGCACACAGATTATGGGTGCTAAACCTTTCCACAGCCATCCCATGTCTGTAGGTATACAGGCACAGACACAACCTCCACCTCTTGCCCTTCTGCCATTACCTCTCTCAACACAGTCTTCTCCAGCCCAAGAGTGACTGTTTCCAAATGTCCTACCAATGCTGTATTTTCCTTCTACATTTAAATATACGCATTGACTTGCACTCCAAGTCTGCAGTGAGATCTGTGCGCAGACCTCTGATCAGAACTCATCTTGATTCCAATCGGTATGAAACTACAGGACACTGAGTTATGAAAACTGTTCCTACACCCCTATGAGAATCTGCATCTTAACCATCAGTCTTAATGCTTCTGGAAACTATTCCAAAACATTAGGTGTGGAATGCTGTCTCCAAGCTGCCTAGCTTTTTAACTGAAGAGCACAGTCAACAGTAGCTTCTTTCCAAAGGACTCACATTTCTAGGGGTTCTGCAGCTTAAATCCTGCAGTGCGTTTACGCACAATAACACCAGGCTGGATACTACATCTGGATACTGCCAGATGACAAGGGGTACAAGCCTGGTGCTGGCTAGGCATGTACTCCAAGCACCTTCTAGGTCACGGGGTGGTGTTGCCCTTTGACTGACACTGTAATTACCAACAGGCAGAACATTAACGAGCAACCACTTCAAAGATGGATGTGGCATGCACAGACCTGCCAAGATCTCTAGCTACAGAGATCTAAGCTGCGATACGCCTGTAGGCTTACTGTAGGGTGGCTTAAAATTCAAGAGCTGAGGATTTTCTTTACAGTATTAAAAGCCTATGAGAAATCCAAACCCTCCCATCGCTGCAGTATAGTTACCGTATCTCCCGGATCCTGCCCCAGCAGTATTGCAACAGCCACCTGATACAACAACTCATCATTTTCTTTTCAACACTTGTATTGGAAATTATTTGGACTGTGTGATGAAGTACATTGAACCAATTAGAAGAACAGAAAAAAAATAGGAAAGGAGATCCTCTTTGCTCCTTGCTACCCCTTGGAAAGAAAGCAACCCCTGCTTTGATTCGGGATACAAGATCCAAGTTTTGTGAGCTGGAACTCCTTTTCCTCTTCAGTTATGAGGTGTACAGCCACTCCCTGGTATCCCTGATCAGCTTCGTCTTGAGGTAGAATGACAAGTTCACTGCAGAGTGTATTCCCTCCTCAGTGCTCTGTTGTAGTGCTGAGTTTTGGCCAAAGCTGTTAGAAAGAATATGCACAGATCAAAAGGATATATGAAGTTTGTGCTGGGGATTGCATTTCCTTCTAATGAATTAATAAAACCACTGTTTGATTTCATTTAGCCTAAGTCTTAGCTATCTGGTGAGATTTCAGACTTACACCTTTGACCCCTATGAATCAAAAGTGTGTTTTGACACAGACATTTAGGAGACAGTTTGAGTGTTCCCTGCCCTTCTGAAAGACAAAATTATTAAAGAAGGGCTGGAGAGTTAAGGTTGTCACATATCCCGCATAATAAGGGATTCCCGTGTTTCATCATGTGTCCCATATGGGATTACTCTTAGAAGTCAATCTCGACTTAATTCGGTACCACAGACAGATGCTATAATCGTCTTGTCCAGGTCCTTATAAACCTGGACATTTTCTTTTTGTAATATCAATCCCCTAACATCACTGAATACTAGTGACCTGCAGAGAGCCACTTGTCCTCACTAGGCCTTCCCAGTGCTAACTAGTTCACCTTTTGAGGGGTTAGGCATGTTGGCATTTTTGGTTGGTTGGTTGGTTTTTCTCCAAATACATGAATCCAAAGTACTGTACCATATGATCTGCGCAACTATATTGGTTGTTAGCACTGATACGATATCAAACTACTTTTGAATGTCTGAATGAAAATTCTTCCACAAATTCTGCAGGGGCCTAAAGCACTATTAGAGTCTGCAGAAATGAGTTTTGTCAGAAAATATTAAAATATCACTTAATTTGTCTGTACTTATCAAAGCATGTGTTTGGTACATCTCTTTGCAACACGTGAATGGCTTATATTAAGTTTTAAAATACAAACACAAGCCAGTCAGCTGCCCAGTAAAATCATTCTGTGTCAAGTACTTTAATAAAATAGTCTTGTTCTACTAAATCAATTTTTTTCTTTTTAGTGGTGGAGTTTTAAGTTTTGCATACTGATAATACATGAATGCCTTATTAATATATTGATACATACTTAATCACCATTTATAAAAAGGTGTGGAAGATTACAAT
Source organism: Pterocles gutturalis (assembly GCF_000699245.1). Lineage (NCBI taxonomy): Eukaryota > Metazoa > Chordata > Aves > Pterocliformes > Pteroclidae > Pterocles > Pterocles gutturalis. The sequence continues at coordinate 2,510 of NW_010115698.1, read as the reverse complement.
TACTAGTAATTACTAACATAATTTGAAGTATGTATTACAGCTCAGAGGTCAAGATGCATTTCAATATCCTTTGCCTCACCACCTTGCAAGTAAGCTTCTTCACCTTCTCAGTAACAAGAAGATGTTGGTCAGTGTGTAACCCACCAAAAATCTTTAAAAGGTCCAGCTGGCTTGAGAACAAAAGCTAATTCTCTAGCTCTGATCTTTACTACCAATCAAGAGGCTGATAAAATGTGTTACGCTTGCACTTACTATGCATGGCCAAGAGCAGTTTTGACAATTCAGTGTATCACAGCAAAGGTAGACTTCCTGAAATACTGTGTCATCTTTATCACCTTGGCAACTGCAAACTTGCCAGAGGATTGACACCATGAAAAAACCTCAGCTGAATCCCTCACTACATGGGCAGATTTTAGCACATGTGTTTGACCAATATTTATGCAGTCAAAAAAGCAGAATAGTGATTTATTGTGATAGACTCACCCGATAGACTTGACAGGCTGAATTTCATACGCCTGCTATAACTTCTCATGACATGGAGTATATACAAAGTATACAGAGAGGCGTAAAGATGCTGGCGTACTGTAATTTTTAGGCATTCTCAGTTGTGTGGTTATTTCTGTTCTTGACCTTGTCAGTGGTGTACCTTTAACTTTTAAATTGATATATTTTTGCATTTGCCAAGTTTGCTATATTTAATAGCTTTATTATGATGAAAACTAATGCCAGCCATCTGAAGTTTTGTTACTGGAAGGTCAATAATAAAAATACCTCTCACAGAACTGTTTGTGTGGCTTCTCCAGCTGTAGCATTATTTATTTTTTTCAGTGCAGTCAAACATTGTAGACAATTTCATTCCTGTATTTTGATTATCCCGTATGAAATGGAGCTTTTGGTTCAAGCCATTTGAAGTTCAGTGCAGAGAAAGGTAAGTTTGGGGCCAGAGACTACTTGCGGTGCATACAGCAGCCAGAAGAGTAAGTTTCTGTTTGACAACAAAATTCAACATTTTGAAACACTGCGACAAAGTTGAGACAAAAAGCTACACATCATAGGTGTGATTTTCAAATGCTAACAAGTCTCTAAAGGAGCCACCAAATCTAGCCGGTGGTGAGCAGAACGTGACCTGTTCACTGCGCATTCCTAAGGTCCCTTGTCACTTACCGTGTCCATTCTCTAGCTAAAGCTGTAACCCTCCACTACCACACCAAAGCTTCTAATTTAGGTGTCTAAATTATTACTTGTCATTGTCATCTTGACTTCTTATGGCATGATAGCTAGCTGCTCCTTAGGTCGGCTAAGGGTAAGAGCTGGGAAATTATGTGTTTAAATACTTGCATAAGAATGTGCTTTGGAAGAGGGCTGCTCCTATTACAGCTCGCAAGGTTCTGGTTCCAACACCATTCCTTACTGATGTGGTTTACCTTGAAATGTCGTCCTAATAAACAAGTATTTCCTCTGGTTTGTTTCATAAACAGGAATTCGTCACTGAATCATTTCCCCTTCTGCTTCCCATAATCTGCTGCTTTTGCCACGTAATTACCGACAACAGCGTCACACACCTGGAGTTACCATACCCACCTCTTTTGCATTGGTTGGCACCTTGTTTGGAACCACAGTTCATTGAGGCTTTGAGATCTGCCTTCAGCCCCCACGGGTATATTTCAGCTCCCCTTTTGCTGACATCTAAATAGAATATGCAACAGTTAATTGTGCATGGAAGTACATCGCTTCCATGCAACTATTAGCACTGACAGCATAGACTTTTCCACCATATTTCTTGGTGTAAATTGCACCAAATCATGTGAACTACCATTTTATTTCAGCTGATATGAAAAATGTCGCATGATTCCCCGTAAAATGTAGTCTGGATTGTGTTTACAACATATGTGCGGGGACCAGAGCACACTGTGACTTTATTAGAATTCCTTCCTTCTATGACTTGCCGATGAACAAGTCATTAATGTGGAATGACACTATGGACGTCAGCCACGCAGGGTGATGGTGAAGAACAGAATAAAGAAGTGCTGCAGGATGTGGAAGATGAAAACCAGTGAGACACAAAGGCCAACAGGAGAACCCATCTCTGGCTACCCTCCCCTTCCCCACAAAAACCCTCTGTGTCACTCTGAGAACCACCAAATCTGACTCAGAATTTATGTTTCTGCCCTGTTGGGTTTCTTTATTTATTTTTTTTACACAGTTTAGAAGTTCTTTAGTGACCTTTAGTATCACTTATTCCAAATGCAAAGTACAGCAAGCAAGTAGGGCTCATGGAGTGGGAATAAGGGAGATGCTGAGCCAGGAGGTGGGCGAGCAATTTGTAACAGAAAGGAAGAAGTGTTCAACTTCGTAACGACGACAAAGTAGCAGCAGAGGAAGGAAAGAGCTCTTGCTTTGCCAGCCCTTGGCCAGACCGTTCCTCGAGTCCGAAGAGAGATGCCCGCCCGCGACACCCGGGCAGGGTGCGGAGGGACGGGGCGCGGCCGGGTTCCCGACGCGGGAGCAGA
>NW_010115697.1:0-1365 GCF_000699245.1 Pterocles gutturalis | reverse complement strand
CTGGCGCGGCCCCGCCGGAGGCAACAAGTGGCCAAAAGCAGCTGGGCCCGAACCCCCCTCACCCCATCGCACCCGGCTTCCTCGGAAGGGAAGGGAATTGGGAAACGAGCGTCTCACTCCGCATTCCCGTCCCGCCGAAGGAGGCACAGGCAGTTATTCCATTAGAGCTACCGTACTTTCTCTCTATACATACATATAGAAATATTCATGCGTTATATATATTGCTGCATTATTTATCGTACTCGGTTGGCTACGATGATACCTTCAACTGCATGAATTATTTAAAAAAAACATCTTGCGTTACAAAAATAAATCCAAGACTCAAGCGGAACATCAGTGTCCATATGTCAAAAATTTATTTATCTCAAACTGTGCATAATGGAGTAAAAACTTAACTTGAATATGTACCTGTTATAAGGATGGTATTAGTTCAAATATATACATGGACTGTCGGCAGACTGATTTCAAATAATACAGAGCCGAATCTTTAAATCTACGGAAAATGAGAAAAAAAGGAACTTAAAATATCATCACAATAAATTTACAGAAATATTACAAACCATAAGAAAATATTTCAAACACAGTAATTTCAGGTTGGTTTTTTTTTCTTTTTTTTTTTTTTTCCTTTTCTTTGAACAGGATGAAGTCTGGAAACAAAAAGTTATTATAAATTAACAAACGGCGTGTGAACCTGCATGGCAATTTTTGCTTTTTAACAAGAAGAAATAAAAAAAAAAAAAAAAAAAAGAAAAGAAATTTAGTACAATCTAAACGTTTGCTCTTTTACAGCAAACAAAGTCCATGGTTGGCGAGTACTCCTCCTACCTTTTTTGTCTTTTGTACAATTTCTAAAACAATTTAAATGTCCAAATGCTGTAAAATATTTTCCTCTCGCAACTGCTATAAATTCAGCTGCCAAAGCCACAATGCTCCATGTAGACTCTATTTTTTTAAAAATAATTGGCAAATTCGCGAGTATGTTTTTTTTCTTCTCTCTGTATTACCAATGGACGTTCTGATTGCCATGTTTCTTTTGATAAATACTGTACAAAAGTTGTCTGCAAATATTAAAACATTTTCCTCTTCGCTCTTTGAGTCTAGCTCTAAATATTATTGGTAAAGACTTTTGCAAACTTTCTGCAAAGTTCCTACCGTTTTCACTAGAACTTTTTAAAAGTTTTGTGTAGTTGCTTCCCCTCCGAGATCTATACAAGTTCCGTGTCGGTTTAATTTCCGCCCCCCCCACCCCGCCACCCCGAGTTTTCTCTGTACAAAAATAGTCAAAAAAAAAAAAAAGTCCAGAATTTCTAATAAAAGTTTTTTTGTTGTTTGTTTTGTTTAGTTTTCCTTCCCCCGCCCTCCGCC
>NW_010115696.1:351-38002 GCF_000699245.1 Pterocles gutturalis | reverse complement strand
AGCACCTCAGCCTTTTCCTTGTCCTTGGTCATAACGTTCCCTCCTGCATCCAGCAAGGGATGGAGATTCTCCAAAGCTCTCCTTTTGTTGTTAATGTATTTGTAAAAACATTTTTTATTATCTGTTACCACTGCAGCCAGGTTGAGTTCTAGTTGTGCTTTTGCCTTCCTAATTTTAACTCTGCATGACCTGGCAAGATCCCTGTACTCTTTTTGGGTTGCCCGACCCTTTTTGCAGAGATTGTAGATTCTCCTTTTTTCCCTGAGTCCCAGGAAAAGCTCTTTGTTTAGCCAGCCTGGTTGTCTAAGTTAAAGCCATTGACATTTTACAGGGAGAGAAAATGGACTCCGTTTTACAAAATAATCTAAGAAATGTTTCCTGAAATGGATGCAAGTTTTGAGACACTACACGCCCCAGCACCCCTAACACCAACTCTTTGTAACTGTAGCATGAGGGAGGAATAACCCTCAAAATCTATAAGCAGGCTCTGCACGAGGGGTATGAAAGACTCGATGTTGTGCCAGCAGAAGCAGATGAGTTGGGACATGAAAGCATGTGGCAGTGTAGATGTGTTCCAAGTGCCTTTCAAGAATGGGACCTCTGCTGCCTAGATGTGTTTACAGTTTTCAAGTTTTACCCCAAATCTTAAAGAAAAGGTTTTTATTTTTCTACCTACTTCAACAAGCAGCCACAAAGCTGATGCTCAGCTAGGGTGCCTATCAGAAAAATGTTGGTCACACTTTTTCATTTTTTGAAATGTAGATTAAATTTAGTCTTTTTAAGAAAATTCTGTATCATTAATGCAAATTTATGTGAATTATACTATTCTCTGCATCTCCTTTATACAGAACATTGAGCTGGTCAGAGAGAAGCTTTTCTTAAGGTATTTGAGACAATGTAATGATCTTACAGAACATGCTTGTAAGCCATGCACCAGACAAGGAAGAAAACCTGATACTTTACAGCAGCAAAGACTCATATAAACTGTTTAAAACATTCAAAGAACATTAAGATTAGAGAGGTATAATACGTATTTTATCGTGAGTTTTCTACAAAGAAGACATTATGTTTAGTATTAATTACAACTATTATCCAGTGCCAATAGCCCTGATCCAGAAGAGTTTGTACGACAAATAACAACTTTAATCATATGGTTAGTTCCATCAACGGAGTGAAAAGTGCTTTCCTGGATCAGACAACGCAGCAAGGTCTGTGTAAAACAATACTCACGGTGATATTTAGAGATTCATACTCTCACTTTAAAAAAGAAAGGAGATGGTGTTGTATAGAATAAAGTGATATGAAATATCCATGTCTGTGTTTATTATGTATGTTTCTCCTTTGGACTAAGGTAAGGTGTAGTTTCTTAATAATAAACACAATCCATTTATAAAACCTTATGTTCTCAAACTATATACTAGTACATATTTTGCCTCAACCATCCCATATAAAGCAGTACCACTTCAGAGCTAAAACTATCAGCGTTTCAACTTTATTGTAAAGTGTCTATATTACTAGGTAGTACTGCTCTTTCTTTTCAGACTTAGAAAGTGCGAAAAAAGTCACAAAAATATTGATTTTCTTTATAAAATTAATCAATGCCACCATTTTATATATATATATTGTTCTGTTCCCTTATAAATACACTCAAGTTGAATTAAGATTTATAAGAATCACCTGATAGTCAGAACTTGAGTAGAGGAGTTTATTTTTTAGCAAAAACCATGAAGATCCAGTGTTTTGCTTATATAGGCAAAAGACTTGCATGCACTATTTTCCTTAAATTTGGTTGACTGTAATTTATTTGTTGATCAGACCACTCTGAAAAGGTTGATGGCAGAATTAAGTCTTTTAAGTCATCTTAATATTTATAATTAAGTCTTTTGTTAATTTAACCAAAGTAAGTAATCATCCAATTGCATTTGGGAAGCATCTGGTTTTGAATCCACTGCATTTCACTCCCAGCACTATTCAAATATAGTAGTAATTATAATAATGCTAACAATTATTTGAAGTACATTTGTTAAGGGTTACATTTAAGGGTCTTAAAAGTCCTCTTCTTTAGCCCTGGCTTGGACAATAAAATGTTCAACTGTTAATATCAAGAATTCGTACATTCGATTATTCAATTGGGTTTGCACCCATGCAAACCTATTAAAGTTAACTGGACAGAAAAAACATGGATCATTGATTCCCCTTGTTACCCATTTATAATACGATTATTTTTAGCTTACCTCTTGATTTTTAAATATGTACTGGGAATGCTAATTTTGCTGCCTCCCCTGTTGTTGTCATCCCCCTGCTAAAAAGCTTACAACGCATGTTGTACTTACTGAACAACTTTGCTTTTATTTCTAACATTTAGGTGCCTCCTCACTCTTTATTTTAGAATTAATATGATCAAGTGTTATCACAAACATCTTTTTTAGCAATCAATAAAATAGTTCACATTTGTGTAGGAAATGCAAAGCAGTTCACAAACTAATGGTATAACTGTTTACAGTTACTAAAAGTTAAAAATAGTGAATTTTACATTTAAAGGGAGTAAATTTAAACTTTGTCATTTTTTTTTAAATGAAAGATGGAAAAACAAATTTAGAACTAAAAGTAGCTGTTACCATGACAGAGTCTAAATGTTTAGGGGCAAAAAATACTACCAACATTAAAATAGCAGTGTGTTTTGAGAAACTTCAACAGTTGGGGAACTGCTTGATTGTTTCTCAATGGAGATCGAGTCCTGGAAGGAGCCAGGTGGTCTCACTTCCCTTGGAGAAAGAGCAGAAGGAGGCTACCCAGCCTGCTGCTGAACAGAGCCTTCGGTGCTGGAAATCTTATTAAGGGTTAGTCTAGAAAATGAAGAAATGCAGGATAATGATAATCAAGTAATATATGCCTGTCAGAGAAAATGGCCCCTCTATGGCAGCCAACGCAAACACGTTACTTTGAACCTTCTCTCATATAGTAGAATAAGCAGCTTGATATCGAATAATATTTTAATAAAACTCCCTAGCTAGTAATTTTCACTGTGATACAACTTGAGAGTAGCACGATATTATGCTACTTGGGAAAGAGCTTTTTATTTTCCAGCCTATTCATTGCTTTCTCTCCTACAGCCTCCTGTACAAAAATACCATAAGCTCTCTCAAAGCTTTTGTAACAACAAAGACTGTCTAAAAAAGAAAAGAAATCCTTTGATGCCCATTTGTGGCCCATAGAACAGATTACAGACACCAAAACTATGTGATAATAATATCTCAACATTGAAGTAAAGTTGAAACTGCACAAACAAAGGGGTCTGCAGTTTTACAGTGCAATAAAGTGACTCATTAAATAAAGTCGAATAGAACCAGCTCAGAAATTGCAGCTAACCATTTGTGTAGATCAACAAGCAATTCAACTGCAATGTTTCAGTCTTCTCCGATAACTTGTAATGGATATTTACACTGAATGTTTTCTAGGGGAAAATACCCCAGTTCAGATTTACCAGAACAATAGCTTCTGAGGCCTCTGAAATAAATCCAATGTTACACTTCACCATACAAGGCTTCTGAGGGAGGGAATAATCTGTGGGAGCATTTCTGCTCCTCAAGCAGGCAGGGGTCCAGACTGGGACACTGCACTGCCACTCCAGACCCATCTCCCAGGGCCGCCCCCAGGCTGTAGCTGGTAGGGTCATTGCTTTTGCACCCAATTATTAGCTAAAACTGCCTTGACAAGGTCTGTAACATCTTCCAAGACACCTCCCAATGCACATAGTGCATGTGATTTACTTGCATGGCAGTCTTTTAACCCAAATTATGGTGAGTAGTATTGCAGATTATACTATCAGGGTGCTTGCTATGGCACAAATACAAGTAACTCAGACCTGTGCTTGTACTCACGGAAGCCCTGCCACTTCCACACTCTTAGCTTTAAAAAAGGAAATTCACAGGGGCAGCGAGAACCAGCCACCAAGCAGAGGATCCTGCTCTGCTTAGGTGTCACCTTCTTGTTCCTCCCAGCCCAGTGAGACTCTGAGATGCTTCTTCAGGGTCTGAAAAGAGATCTAGAGCTCCCTCACACTCCTGAAAGAAAAAGAAGAGGGTACCAGTGGAAGTTATTGTTAACAGAGTGAGATAACAGTAATGCTGCTACTGTAGGCAATCAAGCACTTCCCTGCAATTGCTGGCAGTGTCTAGCTCCCACTGAACTGGTCAAGTGCTGAGGATACCGAACCTAGCTCAGGTCTGTGAAGGAAGCGACCACCCCTTGCAATAGCAGCTAGCACCAGGACCATATGACAGTGATTTGTAGCACAGATTTGTTTCACATAGGATCAAAACCCACAGAAAAGCATGCACTGCACAGAAGGGAATTACCGTTTCCACTGCCTCTCCCCAGTGGACCTCTGCCAATGGCAGCTGGACATCCATTTTCAAATACGAGCATCTCAGTCCAACTCCTGCATACCAGCTACTGTACCTAGACATTTATGGAGCATTTGTGGTCAGTGAGTAAATAATCACTGTCTGCATTTAAATATAGAAGGTTTCCAAAGGATGCTGCTACCCATGTTTAAAAACAGAGCACACAAGCTCACTATAAATTTTCAGAGGCTTTGCCAAGCTGAAGTTCTTGAATTTGCTTTACCCTGACTGAAACAATGAATCTTTAAGGTGCTACTGTAAAAGCACTGGTTGCAATTGCTAATTCACACAAGAACTGTAACTGCACAAAAGGAAAAAAGTAAACAGTTTACCATGATAAAGCAAGTTTAGTATGGTGAGGGTTCAGAGTACATCTTACTCCATCTTGTTCTTTGCTACAATCATTGTATTTTCTTTGTGTAGTTTACACCAGTTGTGAATTCTGTTCTTGAATAAAAGGCAGCTGGCAAAATGCAATTGCCTGTTGAGTGTACATGTAATTCTGATTGCTCTCCTGCCACGAATACACTATTGTGCTTGTTTCTAGGTGTGATGGATTGCACTTGATTTACTCTGCTCACAGTGATGGTGTCTCCCTTTAACACGGTGAGGTCGCGTGGCAAGGAAGGCTTCTGCTCACCATGTCCTGCCAGCAGTGCACTGATTTCTGTGTGTGCGGCTCCTTTTGCAGGGAGAAGAGTTTGCCCTTTCCTAAAGGCAATTAAGTACTTGCAGGAGGTAAGGCTTCAGGGGTACATGGGTATGGGGAACGTGGAGGAGCCAGCAAGAACTGAGTTTGCAGTCCTGTCAGAACTGTGTGGGCTCAGGAATGAAGTCCCTGGAGGATCCAGGCCTTAGAGGTTACTAGGGTCCAGAGGAGGTTTTGTGGGATTTCTTACAGCCCAGGAGGTCTCTGATGGACTGAGAGCAGGCCAGAAGGAAAAAAATCTCACATTGCAAAAATGCACTTGGCAGGCAAAACAGGGAAACTGTTTACAAACCCCTGCACCAACATTTTGGCTTAGCCAACATCTTGCTATTTGGAAAAAAAGTTTACAGCTGCAGTTTCTGTTCAAACAAAAGGCTACATTTAAAAGCTGAAAGCCATTTTGGTGCATTTGGATGTTCTCTTCCAAGTGGAGATGAAGGTGGATTCACCTTAGACTTCTGGCCACTTTGAGGTCCTGTTATAAATAGCAAAGGAAACACAGATGCCCAGAAATTCTGTAGAAAATGCTCCAACTCTTATAGTTGGACTCAACAATCTTAAAGATCTTCACCAACCTAAATTATTCTATGATTCTATTATTCCATTAATACATAACAAAATAAAATAAATTAGAAAATAAGATCTATATGTAAAACCTCTTGGAAAACTGTTGTTGCTGGGATATTAGTTCTGGAGGCTTGATTTCCATACTGTAGTACAGTTTCTTTCAGGCTATTTCATTCCTCTTTGTGAAACTTGCGAATCTTGTCTGCTCTCTGAGAAAATAAAACAACAAGGTTGCATTAAAGTTCTAATGAATGATGAATTATAAGCTCAAAGTGGTTACAATTTGTCTGTGGATAGGTATATAATGTCATTGAACAGCTGGAAGCCAATAAGAAAGATAATTTTCCTAAGTCAGTGCATCAATATACTGGATGTTTTTCCATAGACTGCTGAAATACCAAGAGCACATAATCACACTGGGGAAAATAAATTTTGTTCGCATGCTCTATGTGAGTTGTTGACATGCTTCTCCCCATGCCAGAAAATTTAAGGAAAATGGAGCAAGTAAAGAACATTCACTGGTAAGTTATTTTGTATTTGGTGAAATGACAACAAATGTGTTCCTTCTGCATTGCTTGAACAACAGGAGACATCCACTAGAAAATCTTGAAACTGAATACTGATAGTATTCATCTCATGTATTTCAAAACAAGCACATTCTACATATTAGGCCTATTCTACAAATATAATTTAAATATATGAAAGACATATAAATGAATACATCCCTCATAACTGTATGCACACTTGAATTGTCTATCTTCTTTAAAATATATCGAGCTTTTCCTTAATGAACAACAGGCTGCATTTCAGGAACGCAGAGTTTAGATGTTTCAGAGTCTGCTATATTAATGTATGAGCTCATTCTGCAATATTTGGATATATAAAGTACTTTCATAGAGAAAACTGAAGTAATTCCACATGCAAAAGAAATTTAGTGTCTTTTAGCAGGAAATATAAAGGTATGTAGTTAAGTAAGAATTGCCTCTCAATTAATTGTGGAAAATAACTTTGAAAAGTAAGTGAAAAGGGACTATTGTAGAGTGCTAAAGAGTTAACGAGCATTCAGGAGTGCTTCCCTTCCTCTCCTCTTCCCTTCATCTTCCATCTTTCTCTCCAAGGATCCACTTCCCCACTTCTGTCCATCTCTGTCCCCTTCAGCCTCGCCTGCCCCAGGGACTAATGTCTTTCTCCTTGTTGCTCACAGCCCTCAGCTGCCTGGGTGCCGGCAAGAGGCACGTCATGAGCTCAGAAGGGGAGAAGGAGGAGGAAGAGGAGGAGGCAGAGAAAGCTGTGGGAGGCTACTGTAATCTTCCCAGCCCTATTGCACAAACCCCTCCTTTCTCCAAATGCTTAGCTCTGGTGCCAAAACCAACTCTGGGGGCTGGAGGTGCTGGTGTTGGGTCCCCACATAGTGCAGGACTCAGTGAAGGTTTTATTCAACATGACTGGGTGAAGTGGGCAGGAAGTGCACAGGTGTTCACCATACCCAGGAGGTATGTCTTACTTTCTGTATAATCCACTAGAAGAAAATAAAAGCCCTCCCAAAGCTTCCCTGTAGCCCTCTGTGGCTGTAGTCTATGAGCAATGTGATCTGCCATAAACATCAAAGCAATATTAGCACTGGGGCTGTGCGTATTTTCTCCTTTGGGAAGAATTTGACTAGGCTCAGTATGGCCTGGATTTGTCAAAGCCCGACCTCTGTTTCTTGCTCTTGTGTAGGTGTTTACACCCATTTAAATTAAATGCAGTGTAAATTAAACACAACGTAAACTGAATACAATGCTGCTGAATTTAAGTTTGCAGGTAGAGAATTACGCAATAGAGATTATTGAAAGAAAGAGTTTGTAAAGAAAAGAAGTATGGAATCTTTATTTTTTTTAAAAACAGGTTAACTGTTGTTTAATTGTTCTTAAAACATATATTGTTCTATGACAGGTTCACTTCCAGACAACTTTTCTTATCCATTCTGAGGCTATGGGAATGCTTTTGGATTAACAACTCCGTCAAGACACCTGACTACTGTCTTCATTACTGATTTTAGTACTCAGAAGAAAATATGGCTAAATATGACAAAGTGTGGTTAATATATTATCTGAATAAATAGCTCCAAAATTTTTACATTAATATGCACACAACATAATATTTTGAAAATGGAATCTGATTTGTTTTAAAGTTGTTTACAGTTTCTTTTTTCTTTCCCAGTTACAATTTATGATTTCAGATATGATGACAACTTTGAAAGTAAGGCATGCCCTTAATTCATGTACACAGTCACTGGATAGTCCTCTGAATACTGAAGTATGAATTTGCCTCTGAGGTTGCTTCTTTCAGAAGCTGTATTACATCTGATACAGGCAACATGATTTGCCACTCCTAAGGCAGAAAATGAATGCTCAGAATATACTGATCTCTCTTGGCTAAAAGCCATACTTGCAATTTATCAGGCATCCTTTTCACTAATGGGTTAACCCTTATAGACAGCTAATGTTCACTCTGCTTCTGCTGGAATACATTTAAGATAAAATATTTATACCACTCCATTGGAATGAGCATTAAAATGGCAAGATTGTTCAAAATAACGGTCTAAAAGACGAGTAAAAATGATAATACAGAATAGGCTAATAAAATACTTCTCAAAATTGCAGATATCCAAGTGAAAAAAACTAAGGATTTTTTTTATATCTGACATTGATAGGGAGGAAGATTTGCTATCACCGGTCAGCAACAAGCTGAAGCATGTTGACAAGTGCAAAGTGACCTATGAGAACCTGCATGGTTATAAAGGGCTAGATCACGGTTAGCAAAATGGATTTCATAAGCAGGAGACACAGAAGAAATTAATGACGGAAAACAGACAGTTTGTCTCTCATTGTCTTCCTCCTAATCTCATATGTATGAATATATATGTATGCATACAATTCAAAAGCTGAAGTGACTTATAGCCTGAGTAATTTTGCTGGTAAAAGCATTTAGAGAAATGCTTGACACTTTCGTACGTAACCAGTGAGAGGAACAGGACAGACTCTCAGTGTATGGGGCTGCACTCCCCTGCAAACAGGGAATGCTCAATGGCAAGTGATATAAAAGTCTGAAGATAAATCCCAAATACTCAGAATGGCCACCGAGCAATGATCCACCACCTTTAAAAGATAATCGGATGTGTGGTCTCCATTACCTACCCAGGTGTGAAGTCAGACGATAGGGATTATACACGTGCCCAGAGCTGTTTCTTCAATGAACTTTGAGTAGGAACAGCAGTTTCTCTGGTAATGTAAAACAGGCAAAAGTCTTCAACTGGAGTGAAATAACTCTCCACTGTCTATACTCCTACCCTGGCCATGTGACAGGTATCACTTCCAATGATGGGGCATCCACAATTTCTCTGGGCAAAATGTTCCAGTGTCTCACCACCACAAATCAGAGTCTCAATAAATAATTTAGAGTTCATGTGCCTTCCCTTCCCATTCATCCCCAAGTCCATAGGATAAATGCAACTGGAAAAAGGGATGGTCTTACCTTGGGCAAAGCTGGACCCTTCTTCACAACTTTGCATCTGTAGAAAAGAGAAAGCCTGTTCCTACACATGGTTTATTATCACAGATCACTGCTCCTGCAGTTTAGGGACACATACCGTTGCTCAGGCTCTGCCAGCGACTCTTTTAAAGAGAAGCCCTACAATCAGGATATCCCAGTGCTACACTACAGTGCAATTAAATAGCAGTGACAGGCGATTGCTTTCAGCTTCTATAATTTTAAATTTCTGGTATGAATTTACAAATGTGCACATGAAACTGAAGGAAATAAAGTTGTTTTTTCAGCAGTACTGTCAGTGTAAAACTCAGTGCTGTGCTGCAGCACAAATCATAGAAGTGCAGAATGGTTTGTGTTGGAAGAGACCTTCAAAGGTTATCTGGTCCAACCTCTCTATCATGGGCAGGGACATCTTCAACTAGATCAGGTTGTTCAAAGCCCCATCTAACCTGACCTTGAACACTTCCAATGATGGGCCTCCACAGATTCTCTGGGCAACATGTTCCAGTGTCTCACTACTGCAAATCAGGGTCTCAACATATAATTCAGGTTTAATGTGCCTTGCATTGTTAATAGTTTCTGATTTACCACTTGTCTCCAAAACTAGAACGCTGTTCTGACTTTTTCTGCCTGGAGTTTTTGTTAGTTCAAAAGAGGGAAGCCAGTAAAAGACCTCCCATTTGTGACAACATGGAAGGGGGGAAGGAAAAAGGAGCGTGTGAGAAAAAGGCAAAACAAGGACTACCTAGCAGATGGGTAGGCAGACAAAACAGATAGATGGATATCTATACGTGGCCCAGACAAGGTCTGCTCTTTGCAAACTCGTAGTGACTTCTGCAAAACACACATGTATTGATATTCTAACTGAATAGTTGCAATAATGTGATTAATATAAAATCTATACACTTATTTACAAATAAGCCTGTGAAGCAGCTAGGGCAATAGCTACACTAACTGGAAGCACTGGAAAAAGTTCTTGTAAGCCACTTTAGCAACATCATCAAAACAAAAGCATTAACCTAAACGGTAGCCATATGTTAACCAACACTCCTCTGTCTTCTTCATAAACAGAAATCTGAAAGAATAAGCAAGAGTGCGGGTTTCATGGCATTCTTTTCAGTGCTGGATAGCTTTTGGATGATTTTGTCATCTAACTGGAAAGCTAAGAACTGAATAGTGGGAGAGAGAATAGTGGAAAAGCAGTAGTGCGTTTAATACAAGGTAAAATAATTAAATTGATAGCAATTATTGTGTAAGCCTCAAGCTGTGATCTAATCAGCTATCGCAACCTAAGCAGGATTGGGTTGTGTTGGTACTTAAGGGGGAAATCCCATATGCTATTGGAAACAGAGCTGATGATCCAATAGGTGTAAGTCTGTCTTCTGACTCACTTAGGGAAACAGATCATATATTTACTATAAGTTAGCATAACAGAGACTTAATTTCAGAGAGGATACTTACATGATTCTTGTCTACTACACTGTTGCAGTTTCATAGGAATACTGTATTTTTCACATCTCATCTTAAACTTTCTATAGCATTTTCAGATATTAAATAGCAGCTGTATTTTATGTCAGAAGTGGTTCCAACTTTAGGACTGGGCAAAGTGATTCTCACACAAATGGCATGAGCTTTACAGACTTAAATAGTGCTTTTTAAAGTTGATGGGGCTCCTGTGAGACAGCAGCAAGGTTTTACCCAGAGTTTATGTAATCAGGATGAAAATCGCCTAAGCAGACACTGAACAGCTGGGCCATGCCTCAATAAATCACACATAAAATCTGTATTCCCTTGGCTGGCAAATGTGTTGCATGGGAATGAGTTTCACCCTCAGATTGTAACATAATTTGGGAACCAATTCAATAAAGTTTTTATGTTAATATATAATTTTAATACTGTTAGAACAATATGAATGACTAGCTAGTGAAGTAAATATAATTAGAGACACCAAGACATCATGGAAGAACATTTTGTGGGAACATAAACTAAAAGTCTTCGGTCTTCTATTAAGCATAATGTGTTGTTACACTGGAGAAGAGGTAATAATTCATTTTACATACTGGAGATAATGTGCTGGAGGGTGAATAAATGGACCACATCAGATAAGTCTGCTACACAATGTAAGGAATTTTAAAACCCACATGTCTTTGCTGAGAGATAAAACTCTCCTGGAAATAGTGCTACATCAGTTAACAATAGAATAAGAATTCTGGATGTAGCAAAGACATTTTATTTAAAACACTAGTGAAATACATTGTATAGTCAAGAGTGAATGTGTTTTCAGCATTCTTTTGTGTATCCAGACATTAGAGTGGTGGCAAACATCCGTGTCTAAGAATGACTTAAACAACCAGAGAATATGTTAAAGTTTGTACAGTTTGGCACTAGAACAATGAAGTCTATCTTGGATATATGTATTATTAACTAGAGTCTGACTCAGACAAGCTGAAGAAAAGAGGGATGGCTCACATTTGAAATTCATTTATCTGTTTATGCTTAGACATGAATGACAAATTTCTGCCATGTAATGAAACACCTGAGTTACAGCCAGCCTGAGCCAACAGGTCCCCAAGCTGTAGCCCAGCACTATGCAGAGGCAGTAGTTCAAGGCTCAAAGCAGGTCAGATATGTTTGCAGAGCATCTTCGTTCATGGCAGTGCCATGCCAGTGGAGCTACACATTTCCAGATCTGAATGGCTTCTGTGTGTTTCTGTGCAACAGACTCTTGTATTTCTTCATCAGGTTGACACCAGGAAAGCCAGTCTGGATGTTTATGAGTGATGGTGTCAATATGGACAGAAATCTTAGTCTTGTCACAAGATGAACCTTGCTGCTGTTTCTTACCAACTTCTCTGACAGTGAGTTGTGTGAAAGAGAAATAGAAGTATATTCTCAAATGTTATTCAAGGTATTATATATGTACTTTGCAATGCTTTTCAGTTTACGATACCCACTTTTAAACATATTGGGTGGCAGAGTTTATTTTTATATTTATGGTTTTCCTAACCATCAGACAAGTTAGGTAGTGGTGTGCCTGCTATTTAGATAACATTCACTGAAGAGCAATGGTCTCTGCAGTCTATACTTGATGAAGGATCTGAGGAGTGATGTGGAAAAAATACCGCAACAGTCAAAGAGGCTAATCAGTCCCCCCAAATATTTAGGACCAACTTGCCTTAGGGATGGTTGTAACTTGCATTAGCCAGTGCCCTCTCTGTGCAGAATTGATGATGTCCTACGTATACTCAGCTGCCTCAACGCCTGGTTGAATTCCAATACAATGGCTGTGTGCTCAGGGGGTTCTAAATCTGCATGTTTCACAGCCAAACTCCTTAACTGAATATTTCTAGTCTTTCTATTGAGTGCAGTGTCCTACTATGACAGCTATTCTGGAAGTTCTCCAGAACCTGGTGGTGCAATCCTGGTGTGGTGCAAAGTGGTAAAAGTGGGGGCCCAATGATGAGTCTCATGAGGAAATTCAGCTCCATATTATGAAGCCTAAAGGTAGATGCCTACATGTAAGTGTCCACAGGTGAGCCATGTATCTAAGCTCACATGATAGTCATGGAGTCAGAGACCTGAGAAAAGGAAATTCAGCTCCTTTCAGTGCAGAGGGCTAGGAAGCTGCTAGCTACAGGTGGCTGGTGCTATCTGAGGTGCGCTAGCACATCCCTCCTGGCCTTCCACTCTGGAAAGACACAGGTCTCCTGTAGCTCCTGCCTCCTATCCACCACCATGGTGTGGATGCCTCAGTTACATCTCAAATAGCACTAGGTACTTCTGTGTGGGCGACTTGCTTGAGCATCCCTGTGTAGTCCAGCTGAAATGCACTCCGGGCTGCTGCACTGACTGTCTGCATTGACTAGATCTCCACTGCCTATAACAAGCACTTCAAACCCACATGTTGACAACCATGTACAGACACGTACATTTAGGTATCTTAATTATGAAGTGAATAATAGCCTCAGTGGTTTCTGCACAAAAAGGATTAAGTGCACAAATCCTGAATCGCTTGTTTATGAAACCGTTAAAGCCCCCAGCACAGGAAAGGTGCTTGGTGTTTCTGAACTAAATGAACATGGCAACTATTTTCCCAACAGATAACCGCAGGCTTTAACTGCTAAGTTGTTTTAAGTCCAGAAGACACTGGCGAATAAACATTTATTTTTGTTTCTCTCTCTTGACCCAGAAGATGTGGTGCAACCAGGACCTTAAAATAGAGCTGGAGCTGGAAAGGATTTGGGGCAGCTGGAGAAACTGTCGGTGATGTGATGGCTGTACAAGCGAATGCCTCAGAGCTGAAATTCCTATGAACTAAAGGCTACAAAAAGTGAAAGAGATTCACACAAAGTACAGGCACTGTCAGCATGCTTCTTCCTTTTCCCCGTCTTTTGAAGCCAGCCAATATTGTGGAAAGCAGCCAGAGCAGAAAAGGAAGCAATCTGTATTTATAAGCCTAACAAGTACACATAAGACTATAGGACTAATTTAAGAGAGTGATGGGAAAAAAATGTGCCAAACAGTTCTTCAACCACTTTACAGCATAATTTTTTTTTAGAAACTGGAAGATTCATCTTTCTGCTTGGTGTGTAAATAAAGATATCAGCAAAATGCAGAGCTTTACAGGCATGTGGATATCATGCCCACTATCATCCTTTCCTCATATTATTGGAAAGCAAGTATTTTATCCAGATAATTTATTCACAGGCAATATTGCTTTTTCTCACATCAGTCTCTGAGCAGATAGATAAGAGAGTTCCTTTCCATTTGGTACAGAGAACTCCACAAAGGTCTAAAAATGATAAGAGTGACTATTTTTTTTTTTCCTTTACAATGGTAAAGTTCATAATATGAACTACCAGTCTTGTGTAGATTCGGGTGAGGTTTTGCTGGAACATAATCACACTGGGTATAAGAAAGGGAATTTTTTGATTTGGCCTAAAGGCAGAATCATAACTTTTGCATTCAAGCAGTAGTACATCTCCTTCAAGTAAATACTGCCATTTCATGGCTTCCTTTAAACTCATAGGAATTTCTTAATAAATATGCATGTAAGAAAACTGGCCATCTAGCTAAACAAAAACAAATATACATGAGATGATTGGCAGGAGTATTAATTTTGGTAACTTTGAGATGCGATGCAGAAAAGCTACAGGCAACAATTCAATCTTTGACAGATTTAATAGCATGTAACAGTCATTCAGATTAGAGGTCACAGAGAACGAGGACTCAATATCTACTAAGGAAGAAGCTCAGAAGTTTTTAAAGTGGTCCGTAGCTCAACAACCTTTATTTATCCAGAAATCCAGACTGTATAAACACATCTTTGATTTCCTGAAGTTGATTCCTGTATGAAAAGGCAAGCTGGTTTTTTTATAGCCAATGGATTGAATGCTATATTTGTTTAGGTTCATTTTTTTTCAGTGAAGACACCTAAAATTATTATGTCTTTTACCACTAAAAACTCACTTCATCTTCACAAAAACAAAAGAACTCACTCATTTTTTAATTATTACAATTAATGAAAATGCTTCAGAAAGTTGTATTTTTTATTTTCATTTTTTTTTAAAAGAATAATATTTTTGTTTTCAAAAGGGACTAGGACCCACAATGATCCATAGGATTTGTGATATTTTGTAATAAACTGTGTAAAGTTAAGCAAAGGGTGCATGTTGTCTGGACTTCTTGGTTATTCACAAACCTTTTTTAAGAAGGGAAATAATAATGTGCAAACTAGGCATGTGATAAAAAATATTCTCCAAAAGTCATGTCATGTAGTATAGTTAATGGTTTTAATGCACAGTTTCAACAGCATTTTCAGTAATTGATGGTACATTCTATATTAAGGGAAAATAATGGTGTACTAAGATGGAAGACATTTTTAATTTGATTACCATTCAGTACTGACTAGTTGAAGGGAACTTTCCTGTCTTATGTCCTTACTGTTAAGAGACCAGCTAGAATCTTACCCAATGATATAATTTATATTTAGCTCCCTTTTGCCTTTTTTTTTTTTTTTTGGCTTTGCCTTCATGTTCCTCCAAAAGTAATTTTCCTATTGTCTTCTTACTAATGAGGAATGAATTAGACTAGATGAAATCAAATTACTTTTAAAAAGAAAAAGCCAAAATGTGATTCTGAAGGTAGATCTGTTCTACTGCACATTTCTATTATTAGTTCAGAGTGTTTCACTTGTTAGTCATTTGCAGGCAATCATCTCATCAAAATCACCTACTGGTAAAACCACACTGACTTAGTAGGTCACTGGTATGAAACACCAGGGTCAACTCATGGCTCCTGTCCACTTCACATCATAGTTATTACACAACAGCAGAGTGAGTGTGAATGCTGTCATTCTGATATGCAGTTATTTTTCATGGATATTAATAGCTGATAAAAATAAAACTTCAGAGCTTAAGCTACCTACCAAAACAGATGTCTAGTGATGCTGATCCTTTCCCTGCTTATCTTAGGGTGAGAAAATGCAGTATTCAGCTTCCATCACTTGATTGATCCACCACGAAAAATCTGACTGAGTCAAGATTCACCTTATCAACTAAATGATCAGATAGCAAATTGAGCCAACAGCTTGATCAGTCATTCTGCAAGCTAAGAGACTGCATTTGAGAACAGGCTTTGTGTATTGCATTTGTAAGTAATATACAAACTAAGACCCTGGAAGAAAAGAGTTCTTCAAGATCTCTAGGAGAGCTACCTGCAGAGATAAACACATTCAGATATCAAACAACCAACGGGAACAGAGGGTAAAAAAAGTACAAAATCTGTTCAAGGAGAAATGAAATACAGTACTCCTGTAATCTCCTTTTGTCACAAAAGGTGGTGGAAGCCTTTCTTTGCTTCTCTAAGATCATAATCTCATGAAAAAAAAAAAAAAAAAGAAAAAAAAAAAAGAAGGGGACTCCTGCAAACAAATCATAACTTACTAAGGAAAGAATATAACATTGTTAGCAGGGGTTAATGAAATATCCATTGTCAATTTGGGGTCTTTATTTTTCTATACCTTTGTGTTCTGACAAAAGATGGATAGCCTTGAGCACAGGTAGTGACATGTGGAGATCATCTGTAACTCTCTCTGCTTCCAATGCCAGCCACTAGTCACTAGTGGCCAAGGACTGATAGCCCCTAAAGACCACCCCATGACATGTATGGGATGAGTTAGGTGGCCTCAGCCCAGCGTCCATGCAAAGAATGTTAGTACCACATGTTTGATGCTAGTCACAAACCCCAGCAGCATTTTTGGCTATGAAACTAAGAATTTGCCATGGTATGACAAGAGTATATTCTGCCTGCTTCCAGATTAGTTTTGAGACAAGGCAGCATATGGAAGCTTACTTGGTTGCAGCAGCCTCTGCCTGCTCTGTGAATCCCTGCCAACTGACTGGGATTGCACGTCTATCACTAGCTCTAAAATTCACATAACACCAAATGTATATTGTGCATTTCGCCTACTCCAGAGCTGGAGCCTCCAACTTTCAGAAGAACAAATATCAGACTTCCTTTTCCATGCAGAGTAAACGGCCAGTTTTTTCTTACATAGCCTTCAAATGCCATGACTGTATCTCACTGTTGCATTTCATTAAGACATCATCTTAGATGCATTACTAACACACCAATTCAATGAAATGTTAAAATGAAGCAACCTTGCGTTGGTTAGCAGAAGCCATGCACAGCACAGAAGCAGGAATCGGAAGTGCTCGCTAGTTACACATCTCAAATTAAGAGACTCTCCATTCAACCTCAGTTATCATGATACAACCCCTGAAGATACAGTTTAAAGCAAGGAGAAATATCAAAGAAATTACAAAATGAGCATCTTTGAAAAGAAAGATGCAGTCTCAGTCTTTTATATTACCTTAAATGAAATAATTTGAGCTCTCTAGCCTGTGTCTTTTTTTTATTAATTCATGTGGTCATTCTGAATTTCCTCTCATTGCTTTTTCAGAAATCCCTTAATGATGAGCAACAGGAGTCCTCCATACTTGTTACCAGTTATTATTACATGTCCTATAGGATTGCCTGGAGATCCTGTATGAGATCAAGAACTACTGTGTTAAAGGTGCTGTACACAAAAGCAGTAAAATATAATCCCCAGGGCAAATATCTGCAATCAGGGACAGACAGGGGTGTCACAAAATAAATAACCTCATTAGCTCCGTTCAATTGTACTAGTCTTTCCAACTGAAATATACACATATTGCTTTTTTTCTTTTTCTGTATTAATTTCTGTGTAATAAAGAAGAAAGATTAAAATATACAATTGCATTCCTTCACTGTTCCTTGTGTGTTGCCTTTTCACTCCAGGTATTCACTTATCTCTGACTCAGGAAGAAATACTTCTTCAGGCCAGGTTCAGGGATAATGATTGAATGCTAAGTGCAATCCTTAGAAAAAAAGAGATAAGTCGTCATGCACATAAAGGCCTTCTTGAACTGGGACCTTATGAGTTAACGGTCTGACTGGCAGGAGTGCTGAATACAGGACTACTGCTTAAGGTCTGTTGTGTAAGGGTAAGATTTACAGAGAGCAGAGACTTGCCAGAGACTGTGATTCCCGATAGCACACTGCAGAGTCCTCTTACATAAAGACTTCTGACAGCATGGACATTTTCCTGGCTTTGGAGAGAGAAAAGGCTATGTAATTAATAGAGAAAAATATAGCAATGCCTGATCAGCCAGTGTGACCGCAGTGCTTCAGATTTCATGGCTGACACGGCAAGTTCCCCCCCCTGCATCCTCCGAGTGCCCTCCGGTAGCACGCTGGCCTGGCAGGAGCTGCTGTTCAGACGTGTTGCTAAACTACGGCTGTCCTCATTCCTTATAAAAACAGAAGAAAAAAGGAAAATACACAATAATATAATATGTAAAGAAAAATTCTTTCAGGGGCAGGGAGGGGACAGAGGGCTGCAGCAGCTGACGAGCACATCCCAGTGCCTGGCTGCTCTTTTCCTCTTACCCATCTGCACCAGACACTGCCCCAATCCCAGTTTGAGAAGATAAATAAGCACTGGTCTCTGCCTTCTCTGAACATGACAGAAAACTTCCGTACAGCTAAAACTGTGTGTGCTTTAGGAACATACTTGGTGTAGGGTATGAGCTTTAAAGCAGCTGGAAAAGCTATGTTAAATCTCAGCACAGGATTTTTTTTTTTTTTTTCTTTTTGGCCTGCAGGCATTTCTAATAGTAGAACATCACTTTCCTGCCAAGACAAATTCTACCTCTTGCCTTTATTTTCCCATGCTGCTTCCTGTGCCAATCAGCCTTTCAATTCTCCTGCAAATCCTGCTAGAAATGCACTTCTTCAGCTTTTCTTTTCATCACTGATTTCTTCCCTCGCACCATATCCTACTGTACGTAGACTGTAACCTTCACCTTAAATGTTAACCTTGGTCTCCTGTTGACAAAGATGGTACACACTGCTAAATAACGGATGCTGCTAAATAACAAGAGAGAAACATTTCCCCAAAGTATTTCTGTTTCTGTGCACTGATATCATGTGGACGAGCTAACAGATTATTCCTTTGTACATTATACTATATTATGCTGTACTTTCCTTTTCTCCTTATTTTATAAGGAATGAGTACAGTGGAGGTTCAAATACATGTTTGAACAGGTTAATTCACAAAAGGAGAGAGGCAACTGTATCCATAAAGGATTACAAATTAAGGATCTGGTTCTGTCCCCTTTAATTCTGTGACCATAAATGCTTCTTGCAATCAGCTAGGAGGCTTCAGTGAAGAGCAGCTCACAGATATTTTTCCACCAGGACTGAGTACGCCACCAGTATCATGTTTCAATAGAACAGCTGGTACTTAAAAGGCTGGTAATTACAATTTCATTCAAAAAATCAGAACTGGTAGAGCTAAGAAGATCATTGATTCAGATGGATGACCTTGAAACGCAGATTGCAATGAACTTGTTGAACTTTTGAAAAAAAAGTAAAAAAAATAAATAAAAATAGATCTCTCTACAACATTTCTGGTACTTTCTGGTAACAAGCTACAATCTTCAATTTCCCCCCAAATACTGTCATTATGAAAATTGACTGGAAAAAAATATTCTGAAAAGCCTCATTATTTTACTATTCCTTCCAAGGGTACGGATGATGTTCTAAAAACTGCGCTTCCCTGTAATTAAAAGCTCTGCAAAATTTTAGGTTTGAAAAACAAGATCACGCTGATGGCATATTTTATAGAAATAGGAACACAAAAAGAGCTGTAATGTTTGGGAGATGGACAGCCCAGTAATCCATGTCTGACAGTGGCCATAAGCTGCTGCGCAAAGAAGAACATGAACTATAGCAAACCTACAGTAATATTTCTTCTTAACATTTCCCAGCCTCCAAGTGTTGGGGTTCAGACAGATTCCATGTATTTAGTAAACATCAGCACATTTCCCTTTGGTGATCCTGTCCAGCTTTGGAAACCTACAGTAACCTACAGTGTTTGCAGCATCCTTCAGCAGAGTTGTACAGTTTAGCTATGTGTTGTAAGGAACACAGGATCACTGGATAATGCAGGCTGGAAGGGACCTCAGGAGGTCTCTAGTCCAGCCTCCTGCTCAAAGCAGGGTCAGGTATGGGGTCAGACCAGGTTGCTCAGGGCTTTATCCAGTTGGGCATTGAAAACCTCCATGGGAAGAGACTGCATAACCTGCTTGTTCTAACATTTCATTAGTCTCATCAGGAAAATGTTTTCCGTTGTACCCAGCCAGATCTGTCACTGTATCGGTTCATGGCCATTGTCCTTTCTTCTCCTGCCATGCACTGCCAGGAAGACCCTGGCTCCAGCTGTTCAGTAACCTAACCAGTAGGCGCTAGTGCTGGTTGGTAGCTACTGGTTAGTTACTATTGGTTAGTAGGTACTGCTGTTAGGTTCCCCCAGAGCCATCCCTTTTCCAGGCTGAAGAAGCCCTGATTCCTGTCTCTCCTTTCAGGGC
The DNA here is from genome assembly GCF_000699245.1 of Pterocles gutturalis. NCBI lineage: Eukaryota > Metazoa > Chordata > Aves > Pterocliformes > Pteroclidae > Pterocles > Pterocles gutturalis. Next base: position 17,834 of record NW_010115696.1, on the reverse strand, counting down.
AAGTCCTCCAACCCTGCCCACCATGGTGGCTCTCCGCCGAACTCACTCCAGTTTATCAATGTCTTTCTTGTACTCTAGGGCCCAAAACTGGATGCAATATTCCAGCTGTGGCCTAATGAGTGCTGAGTGAAGGGAGATAATCTCTTGGCCGTGGTGCTCCTACTGACAAGCTGAGCACGCTCTTGGCCCTCCCCACTGGCATGGCATATCGCTGGCTCACGTTTCAGCCTGCTGTCAGCCAGGAGCCCCAGCCCTCTCCTGCAGAGCTGCTCCCCAGCCACTCAGCTCCCTTGTCCTTATCCAGCTGTTAACCCAGGGCCCTCCGCATCCATACTTTACACAGCAGCATTAGGCTACTCTGTTTCCTTCTCTATTCCAAATAATATTCTGTTGGCTGGTTTTGAGTATTTAGCCTGGATCTAACTCCTGAATTAGAAATTCCCACTGTTCCATTAGTGAAATTAAGACTGTTTTTCCTCGTGTACCTGGAATTACATTTGAACATTACATTACACTGAACTTAATCTGCTATTTTAATATCCAGTTACTGAATTTTGTAAAAACAGTCGCATAAGGAATAAATCAAAAAACATTAATCCAGTTTATATTTCTAGAGATAAAGAAGATAAACCTCTTTGTAAGGCTTCTGATATTCTGTAGTAACCACAGCCCCCAGTTCTGAGTAAATTTACTGAGATGACACACTGCTTTTTATCACAGCGATCAGCTTCACGATGCTGCTGAACTCATCTGGTGTTGCTTCTGTACCTACTCACCTCTTACTTTCTGCTTGGATTGCAGATACGTACACCGCTAATACAGATGGTATGAAGCATCTCTGTGTTCTGGCATTTCAGTATTTGCAGACTACCAAGATGTCACTTGTCATACATTTGCTTAACATGCAGCAACCTGAAGGGCTGCAGAAATATGTACAAATATTATAAAACAGAAATCCAGAGGAAACATCATTTCAACTAAGTCAATTTTTCATGTTTGTGCTCCAAATAATTAAAAAGGGGAAAATGAAAGCTGAAGCTAAAAAACAAACAAAACCAGAGTTGTCAATCATGTATCCTAAAGTCTAACTACTGTGAAATAGTGAATGGGCTACTGCTCATCCCATCACATTGTATGGTTATAACCTCTTAAAACCATGACTCATTCTGGACTGTCAACAGTCCAGAAATAAACATTTGTCTTGCATTTATTTTTCTGAAGGAAGGAATAAATATTACAAAGGAGAAAGGGGCATGGTCTTGGCATTAACTCAGGCATCTTTGTTGTTGATTTTGATGGAGATGCAACTCTGCTGCCACTGAAGGTCCACCCTAAATGATCTGATTTGGAAGACTATATTAGTAGTGCCATAGCATTTTAGTTTCAGCCCTTGGTGTGCATGCTGATACTGCTATACAGGTCTCAAGACACTGAGTTTTCTACGGTCTTCCTGCTGTATGCCATTTCCAGATGTCCCATCTCTAGCAATGCCCAGTGGCTTGACTAGCAGCAAGTGATGATGCTCTACATGATGAGTAATTACTGAGCCCCGCTGCAACCCCACCTCCTGTCCCCTATTTAAATGCATATGCACTACCCAGGCAAATTGTGGCAAATTGGTGCAATTAGCCAGTGCCTCAAGAAAACACTGTTCTAACCAGGAATATAAATGATTGGACCTTCTCAGGTTTTATTGATACCTGAGTTATACCTGTATGTATTATGAGAACGCAAACACATACACATACATTTATGTATGTACATACGTACATGCATTTTAACAGGTTGTATAATTTTTCTTCGAAGCTGTTGGTGCTGGAAGGCTAGATAATCACTCCATGCTGGCCATCAACCCACTACACAGTTATCATGCTAATCAAAGCCTGCTTTGAAATGCTGTTTAGTTTCATTACCATCACAAAGGAGCAGCTAAAGGACATCTAAGGCAGGCTGGGGGGGAAGTGAATGCTCTGAGACACTATAATCTATTTGAACAGCCACGTTTATTGGAAACAGGAGGGGACATTGTTTAGCATAAGCTAGTATCAATCACTGAATGGTTTCTGTTCCTTGTTATTAATGTGCAGGCAGCCGGGCAGGGAAGAATGAGCGCTGTGGAAAGACAGACTTCTCCCCACTAAAGGCGGAAAGGATTGTTAGCCCCTGCACACACCAGATGGACTCCTGCAATCTATCATAAAGACTTATTTTTTTTCCCAGGCTAGCACAGAGAAGTCATAACATCTCAATGCCCAAATGATCCTTTGTTATTTTGAGGAGTTTTGTGCCTTTTCTGTATATGCAGATTGAATTGTAGGGATCTCCTCCAGAAAGGACCCTCTATCTAGTAGAGCAGGAGGCTCTGTTATAATATAAATAAGTAATATTGCCTGCCTAACTATGCTTTGCTAACCTCTGTGTAGGTGTAAATGTTTTAACTCTCTTATTGCATGGTTCTCTCTTATTATTTTATTATAGAAACACACACTTTCTCTTTAAAAAGCAAACTCATCTGAATGGTTTGCTGGATTTATCTGTTTTGACTGAGGGTTAGCTAATTAAAAGTGAACATTGATTTCAGAGGAATTAAATCAAGTGTCCACAGTTATCATTCTGCAATAGATCACAGGTATGGAGGCTACAACCTCTTCTGGTGCTGTACAACTGCCGGTAAGAACAATGTAGGCAACGATCTATAGGACTTCCATGCAACAACTATAGCCATATAAAAGATTTCCCAGGCTCCCTGATTTTGGTTTGAAAGCTCATTATGGAGCCACAGTTGTGTATATTCATGATAAATGCTGGAGGATGCTTTTCATTACGCTTACTTATACTTAAGCTGTAAAGCAAACAAGAGTTTCCTGTTATGTCGGTTAGATCAAAAAATACTTGCACAGGCAAATAAATCTAAAAAATACCACGGCCTCAAAACTGATCCTCTATGCTTTCCCATTAAAAACATCAGTGTACTTGTTCATAATGAATTAAAATGCATGCTCAGCGTTGGATGCTTAAAATAAAAAGTGGATATGTTTTCTTTTGCTGAGTTCTGAAATATTCCAAACCATACCTGCCAGGCCATAGTCACATCAGATCTCGTAAGTTAAATGACTTTTGATTAGGTCAATACTTGGTTGGAAAGACATTACAAGTGCATCAGAAATGAAACATTCATCAGTAGAGAGCAGACTCCCTTTTGTATGCCTTAAACCAGTATTTGAAAGGGCACTCTGCCACTGCAAGTCTTCAGGCTGGCATAGACAACTAAGATCTATGTGGCTTTTTAGAGGAGCAAGGGCATTAAAATTGTCATGACTATATTCTGTTACCTGCCCATCTCAAAGCATCTCTGAACTTGGGTCCTTATCTCAGTCTTTTATTTCCTACTGTTATTATACAAACTGGTACCAAATTCCTTTGAGATTACTAGATTTCAACCATAAATGTACTGCGTTTTCTTTTCCAGTTTTTGTGGGATGGCTGACTAAAAAAGTGTCAATTGATAGCGAGGTTTACCCAGGAGAACTGACTTTGCATAACTGCAACGTAAACAAGGCAAAAAACCAACAGACTAAAGCAGCCAAATATTAGGAAGAAATGAAGCCCCAAAGCCTGGGGGGGTCTCTTCTCTTTTCCAGGAGGCATTCTCCTTCTTTTTGGTTCTCCAGCACCATTTTCAAATCAGAGGGGGCAGGGGAAATTGATAATAATTCTGATAAAAATGGTAGTGGCTGCGCATATTCTTGTCCATACATAAATGGATGGAAACATTTCAAGCCAAAAGGACTGTCAAAAGAGTGAGACAATCTGGTTCCTGGTGAGCCCATGATCAGAGAGGTGTTCAAATACTTGCCTTGAACTTCTCATTCAGGATGAGCATTTTGTATTAATAACCAAATCTTTTCCTTCTTTCAGATAGGTACTGATTGATGAGGGTTCTGCATTTGCTGGCCTAGTGACTGTGCTTGAAAGGGCAGTATTATTTTTGGAACACAGAAACTATGTTCCTGCAGACAGATAATCAAAGTTTCTACTAAAATGAGTATAGAAAACAAGCATAGAAAACCTCCATAGATCTCAGTCACCACTGTGTTTCTCTCACTAAGAAATATAATTTATGCTAATTCATTACACTTGGGCTATTTTCTACTAAGAACAGGAGGCAGCACATGGACAGTTCACTCAGCACACAGTGACGAGCAGTGAAATTAGGTTTTGATTTTAGGAAACACCTGATATACTGCATGCCATTTAGGTAACTCTCTACTCTACAGGTACGATTTTATGTTTAATACAAACATAGGCTGGAGAAACAGAGACCACTTCAGCTGGAAGCTCCACTGGAACAAAATGACTGACATGAAGTTTCATTTGGTGCAGTTTTGCTTCTATTTATAGGGCCTCATCACTCTTAAAACCAAGAAGTCCAATGGGCTAGAAACAAGTTGCCACCACTTTCAGTCATCTCTGAATGGTAAACAGTTTGAATTATAAATTCTTTGCCACTAAATTGTCTGCTGCTAATTGCTCTTTTGCATGTAATTATCAGTGAGGATTTAATAAGTATGGAAATACTATTACATGCCAAAAAGTAAAAATAAAATGAGAAAAAGCAGACTTAAAGAATGTCTGGCAGACAAACTCTTTAATTAATCCTGGAACACCATATTGGCTGACATGTCTCCCAGTGAACATCTCTGGCAGGGAGATATAATACTTCAAGCAAAACAAGCAATACATATGCTCCTACAGCTAGAAAGGTTTTGGCCATTGACTCCAGTTTATGAATTTGAAAAGAATGTTGATATAGGTGAGAACAAGACTGAACATGACTAAGGAAACATAGAAAAACTTACCATATCTTAAAAACAGTAGTTTCTAATAAAGCACCAATCCAAATGAGACAGACAAAACACAGGAGGGGTTTTGAACTGTCAGTAGGCTTTTAGGCATCGCTCAGCTTTCACTTTACATGATCTGTCTCTTAAACCACCACATGGTTTATGCTGCAGGTAAAACATGGAAGACGGGGATGAAGAAACTGAATTATCCTCTCAAGGATTTTCCTCTTTTTTTCTGATTAGGAAAAAAAGATCAAGATGGACAAATAACTTCACAGTGACACTTTCTGCATACTACTACTGTCAAACAGCATTGGAAGCTGAAATATCCTTGAAACATCTCACCTGTGGTCACAGTCATTAGATAATATTGATCAGAATATATTCAGACTCAGCAGATAATAAGACTGTACACAGACATAGTAAGGGTCCTGAATATGGATCCTATGTAGTTAATAGCAAAACTACTATTTGTTACTGTGAGAGAAAAATCCTCGTTCATGTATTCCCCTAAGATATCAAAGAAAATGAAGTGGAAGGAAGATTTGGTATTTCACTGACTTGATTTTCACTACATTTCTCTAAAGGGAAAACATCTAGATTCAGGGTTGTTAAGCGGGTTAATGACCTGTTGCACAAGATTAAAGAATAAATTATTACTGAGAGAGAGTTAGTAGAATGCAAATCTGAAATGCATTTTCTTGAGTGGAAAAAACCAGATTCCTTGCTTTAATTTCATTAGTTGCTTGGTTTTTAGCTGTCATTTAGTGGCTTTATGTAGACTTGAAAATGCCTTTCTAATGCTCACAAAGAGTACCGGAACAAAATTGACCAAGTTTGGCTGGTACTAAAAGCTATAGGTGGGAAGTGTTACAAGCTTTCTTTTGCTATTGTTGGCCTAATTCCTCAATGTAAATCCGTTGCCCAAAGGGGAACAACCTACAGAACTAATGAGAATTTTGTTCTTCATGTCTGCTCCAGTCTATATTATTTCTTTCTCCAAGGATTAGGAAGGTGACAATTATGGTGAGACATTTTGTATGTAATACCTGTTTACCAGGAACTCTGAGACCAATTTACCGAGAGCAAACATGGCAACAGATTTCAATCACTGTTATATTAACTTATTTTCGATTTGAATCACCACCCTACATGTAAATGAGGCCACACCCAATTGCAAGCACTTCTAGATCTTCATACTTGCTTGTATTATTAGTAGCAGAAAGAGACATCACACTTCAGTACCTTTGCATTTGGCCAAATGAACTCTGAAGACATTCTGGTACACTCTATGTCAGCAAGATTTTTTTTTAACATAGTTCTTTAGGCATAGGTTGGCTTACTACCATTAGAAAGGACAATCTCAGTCTGGGAGCTGTTGTTGTAACTCATGTATGAAATTACAGTGAAACTTCCAGACTTTTCCCTTTTTGCAGGTTCATTATGAATTCCTCTGAAATATCATTACTGAAGCTCTGAAATGAAGATAACACCACCAGGATAGATTCAATAGCTATTTTTCCTGAAAGATTTGTGGATTCCATTTGTGACTGATTTTATGATAAGGTAACTCTCTGGAGGGCATGGCTTTAGTTTTCAGACCAATTTTTTTTTTTTTTTTTTTTTTTCTCTCTAAACTAGAACAGGAAAATAATAAACCCTGCCTGATTGGATCGCCTTAGCAGCATTTTCTTCAGGACTTCTGCATCACAGCAAATTAGATCATTCTGCACTGATGTGATATATAATTTCTGTATCTTCTGTGCCATCAGCTCCTTGGGTTTGGTTTGAAGGGATAAGAATTAAGCTGCAGCATTTGAGTGAAATTGTTTTTATTATTGGAATCACAAGAATTTTTTATGGGTAAGAGAAAAACTGCCACAACTGGCACACAGTGTGACTCAGCCTTACATATTTGGAACCTTAATTCTCTCAGCATCAATTGGACATGAAGCACATCCATTGCTTTGAGTCTATTTTTATGTAGCCCTACTAGCAAAAAGAAACTATTTCCTCTTTGCAATTCAGTGCACACTGCTTTTATTATTTCCTTTAACTCTTCCCCATGTTTAAATCACTGCTCATTAAATAATCTTCCAGCATTTCCTTTCTAAATGTGTCTTGGTGCATCAGTTGAGCACAGATAAGTTAAAGACTAGATCTGATGCTTGAAAATATTCATTGATGTCAAGTAATGAAAAAGTAATGACAGCTGAAACAATAGCTGACTATGAAAATCTGATTTCAGCTGTTGTTGAACTTGTTGATCTGCAGTGAAAAATGAAACATGAACTTTAATGGAATATCACTCTCACACTGCATCTTTCATCATCATATTATGGGTTATGATTGCTACATTTTTCTCCTTCTGCTGTCAAAGATGACTCTTTGGAACAAGAAGGGCTGATTGCTCCACTAGTTCTTGATATCACTCAGCACTTAGGGCAACATTCTTTTGCACTTCGTTTGCATTCCCTAATCACTGGAAATACCCTGGAAAATCTTATATCATTTGATAACCCAACCAGAGAACATTTATTCACTGTGGCCCTATTTTGCTCCCATTCCTAGAAGTGTAGTCTTATTCTTTAGGCATTTATCTTGAGCATAAATTATGATGGCTCTTAAGATGACACATGTGAACTATGTTAAATAAATTTTAAACCTCTTGCATTAGATTTTCATGAGAACTATTGGCAAACAAAACAAATACACATGAGATAGATGGCAAGTTTGGTGGGTTTCAGTTAAAAGTAACTCTGAATGTATACCAAAACTGAGGTGTCTAATGACATATAAAATTGAATTACTAGCTTCCATTTTGAATCATCACCTCATTCTGTTTACACAGAAATTTTACTCGCTGACAGGAGAAGGGATGAAAAGCTGGGGCTTACTTGACTCTATATGCTGCCAACCATACGTGACAGAAGAGAGACAGCTTAAGTAAATGATCTTATCAAAACAAAAGGCATCACTAAGGAGGCAACTCTGAGGGACTGAACCATTCTTATCAGTTTTTTAAAAGCAGAGGTGCATATTCAGCCCTTACTCCTTTGCCTTTTTGTCAAAGGGTCTGATTAGTCACCTTTTTCATATTAAAATGTGAATGTAGATAATTCTGTAGTTTACTAAAATGTTGAATGTTACTGAGCTTCTGACCATCAAGGAATTATTCTAGAATAAGACTCGTACAAAGGTAAAGAACTATAGCTGTCATTAAATAACTTTCTTAGAGGAACATTATTTTACATTAAGAGTACCCACATTATAAGCTTTCTGCAAATATTCTAAAAGATGTGTTGGGGAACAACTCCAAGTATAAACCTTATTTTTCATAAGTAGCCACATTCTTACTTTCATATTGCTCTTATGCTATATTCTACAGACATCAAGGAGAATGCTGAATTGGTGCTTGACATAAAGATTACTTTAACAACAATGCCATTAAAAGGGGTGAGGGTGGCAGGCAGTAAAGTACTTAACAGAGATGACAGTGAAAGAATAAAGTCTTTAACTATGAGAATCTATAACTTTTTGGGGTACCTAAGTGGTTTTTGGATGAATATAGAATTAGTTATGTGACTAAAGTATTAATAATAGATATATTTTTGTAGAGAAATATATGAAAAAAATTATGCTCTCTTTTTTTCTCTTTCTTCTTGCTATAAAACTTAAAGCTTCAGTGTTTACATTGGCTCCAAAAAATTATTTTATGATGAAGATCCACAATAAAGCCCAAAATTAAGAGAAAGGATTCCTAATTCAGTAGCCCTAGCAGCACAAATAAACAAAAAAAAAAGTCATTTGATAACATACGTGACCCCAAGTGGCAGTTTCTTTTCAACAGATGCAGTTTAATCTTTGAGCAGCAGGTGTAAAAGTTATCTTGAGGCAGAAGCTACAAACAGAGCAATTCTACAGGAGTTGTTTTACTTTGTAGGAAATGTAGAAATAATTGCAACATGCAGCTCTTTTCTGTCTTCTAACAGCCGATCATACATGACCCATTGCTTCATCTTGGAAGATACATATATATACTTATATCCCCCTCCTCCAGATTAGAACATGGTTCAGCATAATATTTACTTCTTAGGTCAGCGTTTAGCAATTGATGTGAAAATGGATTTTCATTCCGTTGAGTTTCTAATCACTCAAAGGAACACATTTGTTCTGAATTACCTATCTGGATATCCAAGTGGTTGCTAATAAAAGAGAATCAAATGTATTTAATGGCACATTTGACCAGTCCCAACATTTCTGGAAATGTATTCACCATCCCAGGCTTCGCTTAGTTTTACAAATGTGCCAGTTAGGGTTTTATCCTGCCAGGTGCTGGAAACGGTATTTAAGTTGTACAGCGCTAACTTGAGCTGAGACCTTTGACGAACTGGGCCCTCATTAAGGAAACTGAAAAATGATTTTTTTCCTGACCTCTGAAGCATGTAAAATAAATACACTAATTAAAATAAGATCTGAGCCTCAGACCTGATATAGCAAACAGTGACACAGATTTTCTTCCCACTTGATACATCTGCAACACACAATACATCTTTCTTCAGCAAAGTATGTAAGCACATGGTTAACATGAAGCCATAAGAATACTCTGATTGGTTTAAAATTAAGCAATGTGCGTAAGTGCTTTGTTGTATTTAAGCCAGACTTGAATCAACCAAGATGGCTCATACAACCCAACAATGATCCACAATTCACTGTTCTCCCAGAAGTCTGAAATCCCACGGACCTCTGACAGCCTCCTTTGCCTGCCCAGCCGGTACTGCACTACTGCTCTACAAGATGAGTCACCTCAGGGAAATGTAATTTTGGAGTTGGCTTCTTGAAACAAAAACTCTGCATCAGTTTGTGGACAAACAGTTCTGAACAGAAAAAAAAAATACTCACATACAGGTATTCCTGCCCTCCTAGTAAATTCCTGGTCCTGAAAGTTGACTAAAATGGGATATTTCCATTGCAATAAAATAGCTATATTTACAAGCTGACCTTGAAGCATGTACAAACTATTCCTCCAAGAGGGTATCCCAGCTTCTCAGCTAGATGCCTCAGACTATACACTGCTAAGGGATAATGAAAATTCTTCTTCAGCCTCAGCTGCTGATACTGTGTAAATTTAACATAACACTGTTCTTGGCCTTTTCTGGGTTCCCAGAATGACCCTGTTAACACCATGTAGAAAAGCAGAGCGGAGAAGAGCAATAAACGAAAACAACACAAGAAAAGGACCTGAGAGCAATGAGCCTCTGTGGTTTATTAACAATGGCAAATGTGGAAGGGAAAACATCCTTTATCTCAAAAGGACAATAAGCTCGGCCATGCCCGAGGTTGGCAGATTAAGTTAGGCGCTGCTCCATGTGTCCCTCTGCTCCTTGGCAGCACAGGTTTTGAGGGCGAGTGGAGGGACACTAGTTCCTGCTCTCACAGTGGTTCTGTTTGGGCAACACACTTTGATGACCTCCCGATGGAGGATAAGGCTGCAGAACTGCGTCTTCCTTCTGTCTGTGCCCACCACAGCTGCAGACAGTGTCACTATTCATAGCAGGACAAAGTAACTGCAAAATGCCACCATATCAGCTTTTTCACACTGAGTATGCGCTGGTGTAAATGACAATGTCAGGTAAAAGAAAAAGAAAAAAGCTTATTTCTTTCTATTGCTAGAGAAAGCACTGCCTCCAGAAATACTGTAGGAATGGACTTAGGATATTCTTACAAATCGTTGAGAGACAAAATCATCTTTATCTTGTGATATGTGAGCAGACAATTGTCTCTCTGTATCTCATCCTTCCAAATGACATTGCTTCTACAGTGTATTTGTTCCAGGCTCTCTGAAGCACTGGCTAGTAACGCAAAAATCTTACAAAAATAACTAATTTGGCCCCTACAAGATGATAACAGAACAAAGCCCTGATCTGGTATCGTTATAGCTGAATACAGGGATAAAATTATGTCCTTAAACGGCAATGCCACAAAAGTGGTAAAAAAATTAAAAATCATATAGGTCACCTTGGCTGGGACAGGCAGGAGATGTTGTTTCTGATGTAAGTGATAGGACTCAACATTTCAATGCATGAAAAGACTAAGAAGTTTTGGAGAACTATTTTTGTTTTGGAAATTACATTCCTCTGTATCAGACTGTAGCAGCGTGGGTTGGCTTTTGTGATAGAAGTTATTAAAAAATGCCAGTTCTCTCAGTGAGAGCTACTGGCATCATTAACCCCCCGAGAGATAACGAAACAATAGGAGGCATTCCTTAAGACTGTTTTGAAATTTAAACATATTCTTTTCGATACACATTTTTCTTACTGGCATGTAATGATTTCAAAAGTATTATAACTAATTGCAGATGTTTTATTTTAAGAGCCTCTTCCTGCTTGAATAATGCACATGAGATATATGAGATTCTTGGCTGGTATTCTTGCTTCTTTTGATACTTTGTTTTGTATTTGCTATTCATATACATAAATTCACAAATGAGCCACCAATACTTGGCAGTCCTACTCAATTTTATACATATTCATTATGAAGAGAAGAGAATTGTACATACCCAGAGGGTTTAAAAATTCTAATGGTGGCTCTGACAAGTTGAAACATATGCTGTCTTGTGTATCTCCTAAACTTATACTATATGCTGCTATTATAATACACGGCTACTAATCCTAGAATGATATTAATAGCCTAATAATGTGTATTTAAACAACTTTCACACCTGTGTTAACTAATTTTAGCACACAAACATATAATTATTTTTATCAAAAAGCAAAACATGTTGAAAGACACTAGGCCCCAAGGTTCAATAGGTTATGGTCAGAGTATTTGCAATTAAAATTAATTCTTGCTTCTGTTCAAGTGGTTGTTGACACTCACAAAGCCTTTAAGTGCAGAGCTGAAGAGACTGGTCTTCTCTCTTCTTTGGTACCACCACCTGTGTGCAGGACAGCCAGAAAATGGAAAGGCTGTGGAGAGCCTAGCCCCTTCAGCAGCCCTGCCTCCAGGGCAAAATGGAAATGGTCATGGCACAAATGAGCTAGGCTGAGTTAACTAAGTTTGGGTAAAACTCTAATGAGGACAAGGAGGTATGTAGCTTCCTTACAGGTTAGCAGATTCATATGTTCTGGGGGTTGGATCTCGACTTCTGTCCTTTTAAAGGGTTCAATTCAAAACAAAGATTTTGAAGGGAGAAGTGGCAGTTCTGTCAGTGCAAACAGCAAAAGCAATTTTACAGCCGTTTTCCAGTCTGTTACCGTGCTATATCCTTGCAAAAGCAAGTAACAAGAGGAAACTACGCAGACAGGCTCTAATCAGTACTTGAACTTAGTACTCCTCTGACAAGATTTCACGGATAGTAAATACTTACTATGTGTTAAATATACTTCAGTTCACTAAAAAAAAAAATCAAAGAAATTTTGAGTTGATCAAATGTAGAGCTTTTCAGTCCCAGAAGAGCCTTTATCAAGTGTGTGTTCCTGCTCAGGAGGACCTGAATGATACAGGTATTACATGTCAGGTCCAAGACAGTCAACTACGTAAGGATGCCTGGAGAAGTCTCTCTTGCACAGCATATGGAAGTCAGGGGATGTTTTTATATACTTCTGCTGTGAGAATGTGGATGACAGTGTGTATTGAGTCATTACTATTAATTTATTTCTCAAATAGCAAAGTTAAAAGAAAAGAATACATCACATATTAAGAGCCACTCAGCAGGCGAGTAAAAGACTAATACAGCCCTTCAGTAAAACATCCACAGAGTATGAGAAAGATAAATACATGAGTCAGTCTGTGGCAGCCAACAGAGACACATCTTGACAGGCAGTGAACTATGTTCGTTGTTCAAGTGATGTAGGCTGGCAATGGGCATCATCTGCTCCAAGAGAACGGTCACTGATTCACTTTACCTTGGGTGATCCTGTGGATGAGTCAGTTTTGCTCCAAGAAATCAGACTCGCAAGGTTACACTCTCTTCCATAGAGTTATTCATTCCAACTTAGTTTTAGCCTTCTCTATTCACCTTGATTCATGGAAGAATAATTTTTTTTTTTTTCATCTTTGCTGTTACTGGTAGTCTCATAAATGAGGGAGGGAGACAGCACATTCTATTGGCCGGAAATGAAGCACTCTTAAGCAAGAGTCAACAAAACAACAGCATGGCTTTAAAGTGCTACGAAATGAAACAGATTAGCCCTTATGCCTACTTTGACAAACAGTGACTCATACTGTAATTAGCCAATGTACTAACATAGACATTTCTAAATTATCGATATGGTCAAAGCTTTCCTGAAACGTGGGATCCCGAATAAACAAAATCCATAGCACAGATACCTAATAAGCTTAAACAGTCCAAACACTTCAAATAATTTGCATTTTAACAACTTCTGAAACACAAACAGTATTGTTCAATATCAGAGGTTCCAATTAAACAAGTGCTTGTAAGTTTACTGGAGACAAGCGTCTCTGGTACAAGCATTGCCAAGATCGTTATATGAAGAAAGCTGGGTGTGCTGACATAAAGCGAAGCATAATTGGCTCTGAAGGAATTACAAATTTAGAGTTGTAATAAGGAATGAAAATGCAAATGGTCAAGCGAAAACAAAAACAACCTGGACTGACTTTAAGAAGAGGTAGTGCAGAAGAAAAAAATCTTTTATCATGTAAACTGTGTTCATTTGGCATGAAAAGAATACAATTATACAAATCTTTGAATATAAATTTCTGGCTCATATTTCAAATCATATTTTATTTGAAAGATTCATTTTATTTTTTATTTTTGGGTGGTGGGTTGGCACATATCAGAAAAGTTTTGACCACAGATACTGCAAAAAAATATGCAGTGTTTAGCAACCAGAAGGGAGATTTCTTTTAGCCTCTTTGTATTTGGGGCATTTTTTTGGCTTTTAATCAAAATACTGTGATTTTTTTTTTTTTTCATAGAATCATAGCATGGTTTGGGTTGGAAGGCACCTTAAAGATCATCTGGTTCCAAATCCCCTGCCATGGGCAGGGACACCCTCCACTAGACCAGGTTCCTCAAAGCCTCATCCAGCCTGGCCTTGAACACCTCCAGGGATGGGGCATCCACAGCTTCCCTGGGCAACCTGTTCCAGTGCCTCACCACCCTCACAGTAAAAAACTTCCTTCTAGTATTTCATGTAAATCTCCCCTCTTTGATCTTAAAACCATTACCCCTTGTCCTATCGCTACACTCTCTGATAAAGAGTGCCTCCCCATCTCTCCTGCAGCCCCCTTTAAGTACTGGAAGGCTGCTCTAAGGTTTCCCTGGAGCCTTCTCTTCTCCAGGCTGAACAACTCCAACTTTCTCAGCCTGTCCTTGTATGGGAGGTGCTCCAGTCCTCTGACCATCTTTGTGGCCCTCCTCTGGACTCGCTCCAACAGGTCCATGCCTTGCCTGTGCTGGGGACTCCAGAGCTGGATGCAGTACTGCAGGTGGGGTATCACGAGAGCAGAGTAAAGGGGGAGAATCACCTTTGTAATCTTAATCATAGCAATGCTTAACTTACACATGAACAATTTTTAGCTCTAGGAAGAAAAACATAACTAAAACGTAACTAAAACTCCAGTTTATGAAGTGAAAGGCAGCTGATGATTTATTTAATTACAAATATGTCCTACTCTGGAAATTGATATAATTTGCTATGCAATGTCATCTAACTTTAAAAATAAGGAAAACAGAAAATGAGGGGGAAAACTCCCATCCTTAAGAACATTGGTATGATTAAGATTCCAAAGCCAAGTTTTTAGTTCTACAGCTAACTCATCTTCTTCTCTTGGAACAAAACGTTTTATACAATGCAGTACAGCCTTAACCTTGATGCCCTGAAACACAGATTTACCTGTATGACTGTTCTAGTGTAGGTTTATGCTGCTTTTTCAATTTGTTTGCTTTAAGCTAAAGATTGCCATAACATTTCTTTTTATTTCTTTCATATTTAAATCTAGATCGCTTCTTTGACACCATCTGTGATTTGTTAATATAATCAGCCAACAAACTTGTAGAGACTTCTTTTCCAGGCATCTTTTTAAAAAAAGGAAAGTTCAGATGTACAAAGTCAGTCATGTATCTAAGTGATAACCCATGACTGTAATGTTCTCTGGCTCAAATATCTGCTTGCAGTGGTGAGCAGCTTTTGACTCTTTTGACTTAGAACAGCAATTTTCCTTTTATTTCCCCAAAACCAGCTGTAAAAAATGATAACCAGCTTTAAACTTGTCATCCTAAAGGGTTCCCTTTAAGCTGAGTAAAGCTGTGTGGTATAGCTCCTTCCACACCGGTAGATGAACATGCAGCACATTCCCGATGTCCTCTGCCAATCAGTGGGCTCACAACTCCTGTTTGAAGTGAAAGGGCAAACTGGTGAGGGTTCAAATTCTAGTGCTGTGAATGCATCTCTAAACTAACTCAGCTCTTCTCTCATCTTCAGCATTTGGGGAATGTATTTGCAAGTGTAAAGTTAGATAAATCCTTTCAGGTTCCAGCATTTAATTAAGCTTTCGGCTATCTTTGTGAAGGAACCAAGAGCATCTAATATGCATGTCTACAGGGAACAGATCAGGAGTGCCACTTCATCTATGAAGTTGTTTGCTATCAGCTGGAAAAAAATCTCTTCTCAATTAGCCTCTCTCTGTGTCTAACTTCCTCTGGAACATTGCATCTACTATAGCTGAATCCCAACTGTAATAAATGTACTTGAACAAAATATACTTTGACTTCCTCTGCGATGGCTGGTGTTTCTGGTAGTAATAGGAAATCAGGTTTAAGCAGTGGCAGGCTAAGCTGGCTGAGGCATAGAAATCAGCATGTTAAATGACTTAAAAATAATTCTGAAAGTGTTCAAGGTTGCATAGCAGCAGACCAGAGCAGAACTGTTCTGGAATTGTTCTGGTTTTTTTTTTTTTTTTTCCCTCTCATTCACTCTTTTATTATAAGTAAATGCATACAGGATTCTCAAAGTGGGAAATAGCTTGGTTTAGTGTCTAATTGCAAATGGTAGGTTTTTAAAAGTTAAATCCCAACCTGAGTGGATCTGCTTACAGGGACCACTGGCAATGCTTTACTCCACAACAGCGATCAACATAAAGACCTTACCTACCACAAAGAATTTTCTATTGCCTGGTTGGTCTAATGTGCTTATCCAGTAAAATCCATCATGGTAACCATGAGGGCAGAACATTTTTGGAACAGACTATTTTTTTACCACCCATAACTACCCAATCTCCATTTAGTACCAAAGTCACGAATATAAACAAAGACCAGGTTAGAACGGTCTCTCCCTGAAGTATATGAGAACTGATAGTGTGACACTGACATCTCAGAAACAAATTGTTCCTGGGAACTGTAAGATGCTCAAAAGTCATGGTCACCAAAATGATTCAGAATAGCACTAGCATTCACATGCAAAATGTGCCAAGAGTCTAACATTTGTCCTTTGACTTTTTCTGTCTCAGTGTTTCAAAGAGGAGCTACACAGTTTTTCGGTGTGTGGTATAATATCATCACAATTTATGTCATAAACCATGCTCTGCTGTCACAACCAAGCCAAGATCGAGTCTATCTTCATCCGTATTGTTCCAGCTGGCTGCCTTTAATATCCAACACAAGCATTCAAGTAAAATGAAGTAAAGAATTTCCCTCTTGAAAGGTAACCTCTAAATTAAGTATTCACAAATCAAAGGAGTGAATGGCCTACTTGAAAATCAGTCAGCATTGTGACAGCTCTCCTTCTGAGTGCTTCCCTTCACTGCAGCTCCTCTACCCGTACCGATGTTCCCCCCTTTCTCCTTGGGACACCTGACCTCCCTCCTGACAATCCCCATCTTCCTAACTCCATCCCTACATCACCCCCCACCTCAATGCCAGTAATCCAACACCACGCTGCCCACCTCCTTCTTACCTGTCCATCATTTTGCTGCACCACAGAACTGCTCTAGGGAACAAGACCAGTACATATTAAGCTCTTTCTGACACAGCAGCCAGTAAATTAACAGCATGGATATCTTACAAAACAGTTGTTTGTACACTGTGGCTGGGTGACAGGCCATGGTGGTGACACATGATTTTTCTCTACCAAGTGAGTAAACTTTCCATCAGCTGCTGTGCAAGGCTGCCTGCAAGCCACATCTAATAAATGCCTATTTTAAAGAAAAGTTTATTTTTTAGTTCAAATCTCTTTTTGTCATATATATTAACATACAAAGAGCATTTCTTTAGGAGTTTTGCTGTACACACATGTAACTGAGAAAGATTAAGGCTACTTAACATTCTCGTATTTTAATATGAACCCTAAGGATGTCATAATATCTGAAAGCGTTTCCTAGTTCTATCACTTCATATCATCTGCCCATGCATCGACTGATCATGTTAAGCCCAGAGAAGTAATGAGATTGACATTAAGAGTAATGAAGCAGGAAAAGAAAACCCACTAAAATATGGCTTCCAAGACCTCTGAAAGCATTCACATTTTCAAGCTCCTTTCTGCAACCACGACCCATAGAAACATTCCTTTATTTACCATGAAAATTAATTTTCACATCATCGCTTCGGACGTCTGCTGGCCACTCTCAGGCTGTGCCCAGCTGTGACGGAGCCATTGCACACACCCACGGCAGCGCCCA
>NW_010115696.1:0-327 GCF_000699245.1 Pterocles gutturalis | reverse complement strand
CCACGGGAAGTCGTGGGCTTGTAACGGCCACGGTGTGACCAGCACCACGCTCAGTGCCCCGCGCAGGGCGCCCACAGACGCCCAGAGTCTCGGCCGAACACTTCTGATCCGGACACCACCGAGGTCGGACGAGAAGTTTATTTACGCCCCCCTTTCGGCCAGCAGTCCCTCAGTGTGAGCCGAGCCCTGCCCTCAGGGACACCAACCACCGCCACCTCCGTCTGCGAAGCGCTCCAGCCCGGCACCACAACCAGGCTCCACATCCCAGCGGGCAACGCGCCACGGAGGCCCTGCCGTCCGCCCAAACTACAAATCCCGACACGCACC
>NW_010115695.1:0-795 GCF_000699245.1 Pterocles gutturalis | reverse complement strand
TAGGAACACAGCTAATGCTCTTCCCAAAATCTGGTTTGGGGTTTTTGTGTGTCCACCTCTACTTGAAGATTGACTAGTGCGTGTCACAACTCTCAAAAATGCTGAATAGACAGCAAAGTGTCAGGGTAGCCTCAGGCATGTGAATATCAATATCCAAATGGTGCCAACCAGGTTATTTGATTTTTGTAGTAAAATCTTTTAGGCTCTGTAAACTGCACACCTACTTCAAAAAATAAAACAGTGTTTTCAATAAACCAATTTTCTAACAGGGTCAAAGCTCTGTTTTCTGGTAGGCACATCAGCTATGGGCTTACGTGCCAGACTTCAGTGTGCTAAAGTTTGGCAAGCTCAGGGGTCTATGGACTCCTAATGCACTGTTAAACACCATACCATATTTCTTGTACTGCTAAAGCCTGTGAAATACTAATGGTGTTTACAGAGAATGTGAGATAAGTTATCTCCAGTGTCAGAATTGCTCATTGTACTGCCCACTCCAGCATGATGAACTCTCTGTGATTCTGTGCTTTTTTTGCAGAAGGGGCTGTCTCGGAAAAATGAATAAAAAGCTTTTGTAATAAAAGGACTCAAGACAAAATCATTCTTGGTGTTTTACATCACCTGGAGTGTTTTGCTTTGTGGAAGGAAGTTAAAATAACTAGCGACACATTAAATGCTGCCATTCAGCAGAATAAAACAATAACAAATACTGGAGTATTTAACATTATGTTATGGCTTATCAAGATTTAAATTTTTAATTTGCAAAATGTTAGAACTTTTGTGTAGTTGTACATCTTT
>NW_010115694.1:0-4889 GCF_000699245.1 Pterocles gutturalis | reverse complement strand
TCATCTTCCCTCTAGCGTCTCAGAGCCCGGTGCTATCATCTTCCCTCTAGCGTCTCAGAGCCCGGTGCTACAACAAGATGCCCTCTCTTTGGCAGAGTTCTTCTCTAGTCTATCCAACCTAATATTTGTACACATTCTTATTCTTAGCTTCTTTAAACTTTATTTCTAAATTTCACTTCTCTACTAGGTATTATGGCTACTTGGCTGTCCAATATATCCACCTGTTCAGCTGCAGTAAAAACTTGTTCTGTGAATAAGCACTGTTTTAGTGATTTTATTTTTTCCCTTTTGCCTCTTCAAAACTGAGTCTTTTAAAAATATTTTTTACTCTTTCATGCTTTGACAGAAATGTAGTCTAACAGCATGGAGCCAGAACCATCAAGCTCACTGCTGACAGAGGAGCACCAGCCCCCTAGGGTCTGGAAGCAAAGCAGCACAGGTCACTGCCAGCCATATAAGCAGGCTCCTCAGCACATTCCTAAAACCACCCAGCACTTGCCGGTTGTGGTCACAGCCTCAGCACTGAGAAAGTAATCAGTTGGTGTTAGTACAGCCTAACTCAGAAGGGGATTTATTTTGAGGTGGCCGCTGATCCTGAGCTAGGTGGGATGTCAGTGCAGATTATATTCATCATAGGTCTGGAGTGAACAGGCTAGTGTGGCTGAAAAGTTTCCACCAGCTTCCCATGTGTAACAAAGCTCTGTCTGATAGTGCAGGGCACAGGCAAAATATCTGTGGGAAAGTGTCATTTTATTAAAAAAAAAAATATGAGGTGAATATGTATTGTTATTTTTTATTGTAAATTTAAATTTAATCTGTAGTAGCTAAATCTTACAAAGCTACATTTCTTAAACACTTTATTTGCTTCCTCCAAACTGTGGAGAGTTCAATTTCTGATGGATTTTATTGTTAAAACTTTTAGAAATTAGGCTCTATCAGTGAGATGCATTACAAGATGCCACTTACTGATACCAGAGGGGGCTATAATTCAAATGTTGGAGTCACTTTAAGTTCACATCAGTGTCTATGGTACTATATAGATTAGATCTAATAGAATGTAAACAAAGTTATCTAAAATGTGTTCATACACTGGAATACTCTCAAAACAAAGTGCCTTCTCTTTCCAGTCCATGTGCACCAACCAGTGTGAGCAGATAGGTCTGCGGTCAACCCTGAAGACAGGCAAATTTGCATTTCAGTTGAAGAGGGCAGAGCCATTTCCAAAGCTAGTGACCCTCCATCCCAAAAATAAAGCAGGACTGAGCTCAGATGCTTCCTCAGCACAGTAAAGTTGAGCTGGAGTGGAAAGCAGGGCAGCCTCTGTCCCCATGGTGGCATCTCACACAGTCCAAACCAAGGTTCAGAAAATGAGCAACCATGGTGTTACAGCTATTTATTGACCTGGAATGCAATAGCTGGCCTATTTATATTTCCCAGTTAATAAGAGTGAATTGTTGTAGCCTGTGTCTGAGAGACAAAGGGTTCTGGAAACCACGTTTATATCTTGGGGCACCAGCCTGAACAGATGCATCTGTTAAAAAGCTATCTCCATTGCTGGTGCCACATGAGTTACAGAGGGGATAACCCTCAAACAGTGAGTGTCAGTAGTCTACGGCAAACACCCATCTCTGACCCACTTCTCAAATTTTTTCTTAATGCTTCTATTTATCCACAAATATAAATGCAAATATTAAGAAAAACAAGATTTTGTACAAATTCTTATTTATAAAGGTGGATAAATAAGATAGAAAATCGGAAAGATTGTTATCTTTTTTGCAGCAATCTCCATTAAATACTATATGAACAGTAGCTCAGCATTGGTAGAGCAATTCAAAAGGTGTAAGAGGAAAAACTGTTAGCTTCATGGAAATACCTCAGTCAGCATCTCCTTAGTAACCTTCACACTGTGATCTTTTTCACAGATGACAGACTGCTCACAACTGCAAGAGCAGTCAGCATGGAGCCCCTCCATAAGTCACTGTACATACACGACCAAAGAGCTGTTTTCTCCCACTGATGGTACAAATGTCTTAGCATTGCAGGTTACACACAGAATGCACTTCTTCAAGGTACTGATTATCAGATTCACCATACAGAGCTATTACCCACTGCTGGAAAGATTCAATCAGAAGCTTCCCATCCTCATCTTACCCTGAAACATAGTCAGTCTGCTTCAAGCCACCATGCATCTGTCTCCTTGCAGCAGATCAGTTTGCATCGGCTGATCAATCTCTTCACTGATGGTCTGTGATTCCTGTAATCTAATCCAAACTGCACTGAAGGCTAAGAGATATCCAACTATTCTACAGCAGCCTAAACTTTTAAGGTAGAGAGATATAAACATGGTTTCTTTTACTCCTGCTCTTGTGAAGGCAATCCTAACCTTGTACTGCCCTGCCTTTTGCTCAGCTGCTGCCATTGAATACAGCCTGAGAATGCCTACCAGTGCGGACTTCTCAAGAGCAAAACAAAGCAGGCATGTACCACCTGGGACAGTTCTGCAAAAGCAGGTCACTTTCAAGTTGATTCAGTGGCTTTCAGGGTTTAGCAGGCTACACTCATGAACCTTCTACAGTACATTACAGGTACTGACTCAGGTGACACCGTGCACTGGCTTAGTCATAACTGCTGTTGGGTCCACGTAAAAATAACTAGCTCTAGTCCCGCTGAACTAAAATAAAAAAGCTTTGAAAAACAGTGGGACAGCCTATACCTAAAAAACATTTGTGGCAGTGACCAGTGTAAGGGATGTTATAGAAAACTGCTCACACATAAGTTACAGAAAAGGCTGAAACCATTTTCAAAAATAGTTTGAAATCGATAGACTTCAACAGAACTAAGAAAATTATGAGTAATCTGAAGTCTAACAATTTCACCTGTCATTAGCCATTCTACATTAAGCTATAACATCTTTAGTTTTCTCCTCCAGTTAAACAAACCATTTTTTTAAGTGCTCAGTGTTAACAGCTGGTTGGTGTCAATCAGTATTGTCTCCAGTTAACAGGGAATTCAACCAGTACCAGTACAAACCTGGGAGTTAACTCTTTTTGTCACATATAATGAAGAATCCTTGCACTTTGTAACTGTTAATTAAAACTACAATAGGATAAAAATCCTAATTTGTATTTTAACTTTGCTGTTTGTCCATGTCGTAACTCTACCCAAAAAGAACAGCTGTAGCTAAACTCATTTTTTTTAACGTTGATTTTGATGAATCAGATGAGAAAGCAAATTACAGTCTCAAAATAGCAGGAGCTGTTACTTGCAGGGGGTCATTCCTTTTGGATCAATATTCTTTTTGTCTTTAAAATTATAGAGTAGAAGTATTCATAGTGATAGCATAATAACTGTGCAGTCAATTTAAAGAGAGCTATATTTATCCCAGATATAGAGAAAAGAAACTAAGTACTTGTCAATATTAAAAACACTCTGGTGGCCAGATGTCTGACAAAAAAAAATTATAAAAAAATACATGCAGTAATTATAATATAGCTATAGGCAACAATTTTGATTAAAAAAAAAGTTGTGAATTTCATAGAATAAGTGTTACTAATTATCTTTGGGAAATACTGTGATCTACTGCTTCACCAAAATAAACACTTAAATAGTCATTCTGGCTCTAAAGGATACTATGGCTTCATGGTTGAAATACTACATTAAAGTTCTTTTTTTCCAGGAATTTTAACAAATATAATGGTGGCCTTTAGTTTTTCAATTTTTTTATATGTAGTTCTGCACATATTTAGCTCATACATAAGGAAGCACATATCTAGAAAAAATAAAATTTTTAAATGGATAGTCAGTGATAAAACTGCTATGTTGTGTGCTAAAACCCGGTTAAGTAAATGAACACTCATAAGGCTAATTCTCAGCATTTACTGAAACTGTTGGTTACCAGTCCAAGCGACCTAATCAGAGACATCAAGACTGAAGACAACCTGGGCTGCAGTGATAATGCACTGGAGGAGTTCACAGTCCTGAGGGAGATGGGTCAGGTGAAGAGTAAAGTCAGGACTTTGGATTTTAGGACAGCAAACACCCAGCTGTTCAAGGAGTTAGTTGTTAGAAACCCTTGGAAAACCCTCACGGACAAAGGAGCAGAACAGAGCTGACAGATGTTTAAGGATGCTTTCCACAGAGAGCTCCCAATCCCCAGGTGTAAAAAATCAGGCAAGGAAGGCAAGAGACCAGCATGTCTGAGTTGAGACCTGTTGGTCAAACTGAAGGGCAAGAAGGAAATGTACAGGCAGTGGAAGCAGGGACAGGTACCCTGGTTGTGTGAGGATGGGGTCAGGAAAGCCAAGGTATCATTGGAGATGAACTTGGCAAGGCATTCCAAGAATACTAAGAAGGGCTTCTATAGGCATGTCATCCAGAAAAGGAAAGTAACAGAAAGTGTACCACCTGCAACTAAACCAACGGGCAAACTGATAACAACAGACAAGGAGAAGGCTGAGGTACTTGACAAATTTTTTGCCTTAGTCTTCACTGGCAATCTCTCTTCCCACATCCCTTGAATGGATGGACCTCAACGCAGGGGACCGGGGGAGCAAAGTCCCTCCCATTGTAAGATCAGACCACTAGAGGAACCTGAACATGCATAAGTCTATGGGACCCAATGAGATGCACCCCAGAGTCCTGAGGGAATTGGCTGGTGCAGTTGCCAAGCCACTCTCCATGATATTTGAAAAGTCATGGCAGTCAGGTGAAGTCCCCAGTGACTGGAAAAAGGGAAACACTGAACCCATTTTTAAAAGAGTAGAAAGGAGGAATGTGGGAACTACCAACCTGTCAGCCTCACCTCTGTGCCTGGAAACACCACAAAACGGATCCTCCTAGAAGCTACACTAAGTCACATGGAAGACTGTCCTGGGTCCAGCTGGGATAGG
>NW_010115693.1:16266-46042 GCF_000699245.1 Pterocles gutturalis | reverse complement strand
GGCGCAGTACGAGCGTCACTGATTTCTGA
Organism: Pterocles gutturalis; assembly: GCF_000699245.1. NCBI lineage: Eukaryota > Metazoa > Chordata > Aves > Pterocliformes > Pteroclidae > Pterocles > Pterocles gutturalis. Next base: position 46,013 of record NW_010115693.1, on the reverse strand, counting down.
CAGAACGGCCCCAAACCCGCCGGGCTGTGCTGCCGGGGCTCACCCGCGGCACCCGCCGGCACTTCGTGAGGTAAACTCCGTTCTCCTCAGGGGATGCGGGTTTTCACGGCGTGCTTACACCCCAGATAGCGTCTGGCCAGTTTCTGACAGAAAAAATGCTGTGACCCCGTGGGTAATTCTGTTCTGCTGTCATGAGGTCCTGTTAATTCCGACATGATCTTGTCTGACACGGGCCTTGTTGGAGACATGAGAGAGGAGCCGGTGTCCTGCCCAGACCCTGTCAGGGAAGTGTCGCTCGGCCCGTTTTGCAGATGATTTAGTGAACGCAGAAGCTGAGAGATTTTTCTCAGGTGTCACCTGGAAAGAACATGGCACAACAGGAAGCTGAACTTTTGTCTTCTCATCTTGTCACCCATCTTTTCCACTTTCCCCCAGCTAGCCCTTAATGTCAGGAAAACGCCTTTTTTTTTTTTTTTTTTTTTTTTTCTTTAAGGATTTAGTACCATGACAGGAGTTAATCAGCTGTGAAAGCTTCTGGACTGGGTTTTTTTATTCTTCCATTATTGATTTAGTACCTTGGTGAGACCCTTAGTTCTCATGATACAAAGAAAAAGTTCCGTGGCTTTTCAGAACATGGATTGTATTTTCCCTTCCTTCTGGAGCTGTTTATCTTCTCTTTTAGAACGTGGATCGAGTAACATTTTTTTCCCCAAAGGTTAGGCTAACAGGCAAGGTCTGCAAACCCACCCAAGTTCCAGAGTTCAGGCAGAGGCATGGCCAGGAAAGTTGGGCCATGTTGTGCCCGTGTTTCCAGGCAACTGCCATATTAATCAGGAGCATCCAACTGTGCTTGATTATATCTAGTACTTGAAGCAGAAAAGGAACCTAAAATAGTTACTCTGGGGAGCAGGCTTGCAAAGTTTTATTTGTCCGCCTGGCTTCAATGCGTGGTATTTTGACAAGGGAGTATTGTGGCTTTCATTGTTATCGATCACTGTGATAAAGACTGGGCAAATAGATTTTTTTTTTCCCATGCCTGACGTGGTAAATTTTCATGACAATTTTGCAAATTAAGCTAGGTACATTTTATGATTTGGGAGCCTTCTACTTTGTTTTATTTCTTATGAGTTTGTCTTTATAGCTTGTATTTCTGTTTTTTTGCTAGTCATCGGAACCTGCTGAGCTATGCAAAATGAGCTTCTGCTCAATGGGCTGCTTTCTAGCTAGATTAAGCATATATTTAGTTACAGTTTCTATGTGTGTGGATAGTTTGGTCGTTTGATGCCAGTCAAGAAAATCCGTCTGCTTTCCTGCTCATACCCTATTAACCTCACAAACACATCTACTTTGAGTCGCAGGCATTGAGGTGGGCATGTTTTCTATCCTTAGCTCCCCTCTTTCATGGTTTGAGACCAAGTCATGAACCCAAGCCTTAGATAATTTTCCTTGGTTTGCCATAGGTCCCAAAGCAATCTTGCGTGCTGTTCCTAGTGGTAAATTAACCTTCATGCAGGAAGGCATATGTTGCCAAGCACTTCGGTGTAGCGTGAATTGCACCTGGGAAGACAATTCCCATCTTGTATATTCAGGAAGATTATGTCATCACATCTGTTATTAGGCAGCCTAAAGAATGTGTTATTTCCTGAGTGACAAAACCCCAATGACTTCCGGAAGGTGGTCTTCAAAGGATTTAAGTAATCCGCATTCAGTGGGCTCCTTACAGAGTTCGAAGCTTCAAGAGTGAAAATAAAATGAAGATGTCATTGGCCAATGATTCTGTTTTGTTTGTTTGTCATGTAGATGAAAAAGGATTTTGATCTAAAATGTCACATACCTTGCTATCAGTAGATTCTTTTATATGCTGCATTGCTTTATCCTTTCACAGGGTACGATGGCAGAGCTTTCCAGCTGTATAACTCATGGAAATCAGCGAGATGCTGCCCTTGCATTTTAATCAAGATGAACTTGAAAGGTGAACGTTGTAACTGGTAGAAATTATTTATAATTTGCTAATAAAAGTTTATGTCTTACACTCCGAATTTCATACATCTGCTGTGTGCTGGCCTTGAGATATAGAACAACTGTGATTGCCTTTACATTTGGCCTTAGATGAAAGGTCATAAATTACAATTATAGAGTTTGCAGTTGTTCCCAGCTCACAAAATTTCCATATTAACATCTTCACCTCAAACATAAATGGTTACAGAGTTACAAAGAAAAGAGTTGTGTTGGCCTTGGTCAACTGAACTTAATGATGGAAGTCAGTGGATCATGTACCATTGCAAACTCTTAAACATAAAGCATGGCAGAACCCTTCTTCAGAGGACCTAATTAAAACTTTACAGTTAACTTTAAAAATGAATGGGATTTGACAGTCTCTTTTTTCTCTCTCTTCAGTGCAATAAAAACCACTTCAAAGTTAGGAAGGTTTTTCTCTCCCAGCTGCTTGAAATAAAAGCATTTCCATAGAGTGAGGTGGCTGTGTGACACAGAATGTGTTAAAAGGACTGTCCAGTTTTTCTATTTCTTGTGAAGTGCACGCCATTTATGTAAGTTATGTGCAGAAGAACAACAATCCAGATGACAAAAGAATGTCTGTGGCAGATTTTGAATTCGGCCTAAATAATCCCTGGCTACAACCAGTGGATGAAAAAAAAGAAGACGTGTTAAACAGTCCTCACCTGAAAATTGTGTCAGGACAAGCGCATTCTGGCCAAAATCACACTATACCTCATGATTTTATCAATCGAGTTTGGTGCTGCCTTAGATTAGAAAGAAAAGAAAAAAACTAAAAATTATGCAATAAAATAAAGGGCCAAGAACGAGTTCCAAATCCAAGGAAACTTTTCTTCTTCAGAGCCTCTGAGAGTGTGGGGGCAGGATGAGATGTCAGGCTCCATGAACTAGTGTCGAGGCAGAGAAGCTCTGCAATTCAAGATCAGTACAGTTATTGCAGGGTGTTCTGAGGGCCCTGAAGTAAATGTGATATTACATTTCTGAAGTTTGAGAGGTGCAAGCTGAGATTCTGCTCCCACTGAAGCTGGTGGAACTTTTGCTAATTACTTCTCTGTACTAAGGATGCCTCTAAAAATTGTTGAAAATACACCTGAAATCTCAAAGCAAATCCATCTTGATGAGCTGGTACCAAAAAGATGCATGTTAGGCTGATAGTTGTCACAGCTGGTTTTTGAAAACTTCTCAGCAATGGCCCTAGCTGCTGGCCTGATCCAAAGTATTAGGACCTCCCTCCTTTTCCTCCTTGGCAAACTTCCTGGTAAATAGGGAGCCATCGGCACATCTTCAGGGAGCTTTGGAGAAGAATATGAGAACTCAGCCCAAGGCTTTCTCTCTGTCTCCTAGACTTTCAGGTCTGTAGAAAATAAAGGGAAGATCCCCAGAAGCTTTTCAGAGTTCCCTTAACTCCCTCCAAGTTCCTGAGAGTGCTCTCCTTGGCTTCCCCAAGGGACAAGCTTTTTCATGAGCCTTTAAGAAGTTTGACATCCCCCTTTGCATACATTTGGATGGGAGAGTTCAAGCCTTTCAGCATTTGCATCATACTCTGTCTGTGCCCATACAGTAAAAGATCAAAGATTTTTTTTCCCTTAAAATGAAGGCTCAGTTATCCAGTGTTATTTCCCATGCTATGTTAAGATCATCAGAACTGCTGATTCCCAGCCATGTTCTCAATTAAAAAGCTAATGCATTTTTAAATTGGACCTTAATCAAAAAGTATTGGGTTTTTGCTGCAGATTTTAGATAGAAGAGCCTAATAAAACTCTGCCTTCTTCAAGTTCTTACGTTGTGCTCACCACCTTGGGGTGTTCATGTCTTCCTGCATGGACTAAGTGACGTGATTACCTTTTGGCACACATTTGTCTCTCCTGCTTTCTGCTCTGTTAAAATGTAATTTAACAGAGCACAGGAAAATTGTGCTTTCTGTTACACTAAGGAAAGGCTGAAAGCTCCACTTGATTCTTCTCTGCAACACTTTGCTAGATTCTATCCAAAATACGATGGACTTGAACACAGCCTTTTGTGTTTAGACTTTCTGAAATATTTACATCAAAGAAACACATGTTCTCTATTCTTTTCCCAGTGTGGAATATCAATTCCAGATGACATTTCAGTGTAAACTTTTCCATAGCCAGTTTGATGATGTTAATTCAGTACTTCAGGTTGAAAACTCCGATGTCAAGTTTAAGCACAGACACAAGCTGAAATGGTTACTTTAAATTGAGCTGCTGGTGTAAAGCATCTGCAAGGTTAGTTCCCAGCTCCCCAGAAATGCTTTTGCTGCAGACCTGGGGATCTGAACTAAACACGAGGCAGCTCTAAATTGTAGCGTGGTAAAAACAATCCATACCTTGTTCTGAAATTCAGTGAAGAAGCAAGATTTTAAGAGTGTTCAGCCACCTTTCTGTCCCTCTCTGATCCTTTCCACTTAAGGATCCAGCAGATGCTCTAGCGAAGAAGCATTTTCTGACTGATAGGACCAATAAGTCTCTTTTTGGGAACTGACTGGATCTGCCATCACCTGACTTCTTCCTGCGTCTTCATCCAATTTTCCATTTACCTGACCCTCCACAGGTATTTCATATATGGGGAAAATTTGTGTTGGCCTCTCCTCAGAAAGAGCCTGACAGCCTTTCCATGGATTTCAGCAAGCAGCGGATTAGGGATCAAGCCTAAAATAAACTGGGTAGGTTTCTTTCCATCCACACATTTCAGGCTTCCAGAAATTGTAAGAAAGACATAAGCCTGAATCCAGCAGTGCTACTTCACTGTCTGGAGCAGCTAGCACAGTTCAAGGAATAGTTGTAATAGTAGCAAATACAGTTTTACTGACACAGACCAAAACATTATATAAAAAAAGAAGTGCAGATAGCTCTGTAAAATTCAATGCACTTACCCTCACACATACCAAGAAAAAAATGCTGCAAAATGGAGATGTGAAAGAGACCAAGGTTTCAAGCTCTGGACTTGCAAACCTTTGTTTAGTTGCTATTGTATATTCGTACAGTGTGCGGAATCTCCTTAGGTGTTACTGAAATGCAAATAAAGACATAACAATCCAATGTTAGAGAGAAAATAAGTAGAGATGACTTTGTCTATGTGAGGAGCACCTTCTTGGATATTAGCCAGACTGGAAGGCACATGTGGAGGCTACCAAGTCGGTGTTTCCTCTGCTGATACATGTTACTATTGTGAGGTTACTGGAAATGGGCAAAAACTATGGTGTTTGTTGTCGCGCAGAATACCTGGGTTCTCATATGCCTCTGCCAGAGGCATCCGGGATGACCTTGGGTGAATCACATCCTCCGTGGCTCAGTTCCCACATTCAATTAACAGAAATTTGATTAGATGGAAGAAGCTATTTTTATTAGTATAAATTATTTTTGAAGTGGAGGGAAAATAAGGAAGATATATGTAGCAAAATGTCAAATATTCCCAGTTTCAGTAATTTTAAACATAAATATTTAATCTAGTGTTAATCCAGGAAGTTAAACAATTAAGTATTTAAAATAATGGAGGTTGTGGTATAATAATTCTGTTCTTTCTGTGCCTTCACTAGCTGGAGACCTCAATTTCTTTAGAAATAAAATGTGATTTAATGTCAATGTTAGGTCACGCCTAGAGCATTTGTGAGCTGGTATTTTCCAGTGGCCTCAGTTCTTGGCCATTGACTACAAAATCATTATTTCTGAGGTTCAGGGAACAAAATGGAATATGATTATTTAATGTAACAACAAAAATAAGTAAAATCAAAAGGGAGGACTAGAAACTGTGTATATGCAGGATAAACAGTTTTGTCAGGAATAAAAGCAAAAAGTTTCATATTCAGTCAAAAGTTAATTTTTAACTGAGTAAATTATGCAGCTCTCTTGTCTTTTAAACTGTATTATAATTTCAGTGGAAACACTAGGCAAAACAAGGATGCAGTCTATAAATATAGCTCTGTCAATATGGTGTGACTGCCTGTGACCCAGTCCCCGGGGCCTGCAGGTTTGGGGTAGTGAAAACATCAAACACCATGTTCAGATTTGACTCCCTGCTGTTCACACATGCAAGAAAATACTCCTGTATACCGTAGTCTTGACTGCTTTTACAAGAAAAATATATAACTGCAAAAATTATATAAAACAATATTGAAGGTGATGTACTAACTCTTCCAGGTCTGTGATAACAGGTATGAACAAATATTATCTTCTAGGAGAAGGGATTGATGCAGGGCAACTGACTCGCTGTCCTGTGGTCCCTTCTTCAGCTTTCAGGCAAAACTGCCATCTGTGCTATCAGTGCAGCTCCACTGGTCCTAGGAATTGCAGGGCTTTAGGGCAAAACCCACACCCTCACGTACCTAATCCTACTAGAAAATTTAGAGGGCAGTAGCGTAAAGTGCGGTAGCAATCCAGACCACCTGGCATTAAAAATCGCACCCTTCCTGCTGCCGGTGGACCTGCGTGGCTGTTGAAAAGAATGGAGAATGCTAAGAAACCACTCGGCATAGACGAGACTTGTAACTGAAACTGAAAAGGCTCGAAATATTCTTCTGGGGAGAACAGAGGTAGCACAAAAGCCCGATGGGTAGTCCTTGCGGGCTTTTGTGACTAGGAGGGTGTTGGCTACAGTGCTGTAAAATGGGTTATAAATCCTCGCAACTTGGATTCTTCCACTTCTGCATTCAGGAGTAACTGGAAGGTGAAGAAGCAAGATGTATTTGTACCATGCACCACTTTTCTTTTGTTTCTTGTTTAATTTCACTTCCAGCTCCACTGAGTGATGTATGCTCTGGTTTCCTCCATGATGTGCAGAATCCTCTGGTCTCGCCTCTTCAGACCATATCTCAACCATGTCATCTCCTCACCTACTATTTTTTTCCTATGCATTCATTTTCCTCATCCAAATAATCTTTTTTTCCCATGGTTTTCACCTGGGCACTTGTCTACTTGGAACTGACATTACCAATTGATTTCACATAATGCACACAGCACTGCCTAAATATATATTTCTGTCTCTGGATGTAGGGTTCAGACATTAAAATCAATGCCTTGGAGGTGAAAGGCTTCACAGTCTGTAAATAACTCTTGAGCCACTCATTTCAGCTCCTCAAACAGAGTATCAGCAATGAGTATGTCATTTGGAAGATGAAATTTGAAAATGTATATGCTATGCTCACATGCTAAAGTTTCCTCAATTGGAGGGAATTCTAATGGAAATGGGGAATAACGGTGGATTAGTATTTTCGCACAAAATGGATAAGGAGATTTTTTTTGTAAAAAAGAAAAAAATAAAAATATATATATATGCGCTAATTTTAGCCCATTAATGAATAATGAATAATAAAAGAATAACCACATGTTGTGTGAACAATTCAGGGGTACATCAGCAAACAATGCAAATTTCCAGTTTGAAATAAGCAAGTCAAGTATTGGACAGGCTAGGTGAGAGATGCAGGATCTGTTCTCACTTCTGTGGCTGAGCTGCTCTTGGATTTTAAGACAGGTCATCCCTTCTCTCTGCAACTCAGTTTCCTTTCTGTAAAAAAAGAAGAATAATGTATCTAAAGTGCTTGCAGATCAATGTACGAAAAGCTTTACATAGTAGCAAGGTATTATTAATATCTTAGTGATGCCATGAGAGAAGATGATCAATAATTATTTATATTTTTTTCTTTGCTGTTTAGGAGGCAGTGGTCTATATTTTCTGAAGTCATATGCGTAACAGCAGAACGTTGTCACTTTCTTGCGGAACATACAGGTCTTTTTGTATCTATATGATATAAAGATGAAAAACAGGTTTAATTCTGGTATGTCATTTCTCTCAAGGCTGGAGGGCCAAAGTCAGAGGGAAATCTAATGATTTACTGCATGAGCAAGTGCAAATTCTATGCATTAGTAAATTCTACAGGGCTGTATATTCATGCTTTACTCATACTGGGTTTAAACTTGAAATTTTTAAGGAATTTAAATTAAAAGGATTGCTTTCAAAAATTGCCACACATTAAATAATCCATCTTTAAGAAACTGTGGTTTTATTTGTAACATAACCTCAAGACTACTTTTTCCTTTTGACAGTAAAGCAGAGTTCTTATCTTCCATATTTTCATAATGAAAGCTCCCAAGCACAGATACAGTGGCAGATTTACAGCCTGTGAGCAGCAGAACTGACAGGCATTTTAATATGAAAGGAGATATGATGTCTTTAATGTACAGTGATGTCACTTCTAACAAGGTAGAAGCCTGCTTTTTGCGCTGCAATCACCATAAGAAGTGAAAACTGTCTGCTTCAGGAGCGACCTTTTAACCCAGGAAAAGGTCACAAATTATACAAAAAAGACGGGACTCTGCTTACTCAGGTGGAAGGGCACACTGACGTTGGAGGAGCAAGGTCATGTGGATGTGTATTATCTCCAGGAAGTTGAAGATAGAAATAGGCTAGCTAGAGCTAACCTTGGGAACAGAAAAGGAAAGGGTAATGAAAATCCTCAAGGGAGCATTAAACTGAAAGCTATATTGCCTGTTGACCACCTTGATTCCTTTTATCCAGCATTGATTGGACCTAATAACTTGCAAGTGATATTGACAGCAATACAGCCTACCATTAGCTGGACAGATGATTATTTCACTGAGATAAAGGACAGCAACCCGGTACCAAAACCTAGGTCTTTTATTCTATGTTAGACCAATTAATTTACTACTTTGTCTAGGAAATATTTGCCAGGGATTTTAAAAGCTGATTTAAAATGTGCATTTCTTAAGTGCCTTCTTAAATGTGCTTACAGCTCCTGACTGAAAGATATTATCATGTAACTCTGAAGCTGCACCATTCTTAAACCTTGTATACAAGGGCAAGAGCATAAACTGAAAATGGTATAAAGTGGCAAGAAATCTCAAGGTCCAATGAGTATCTTGTGCTGGCATTAGGCTGGTGACTTTGGTTAAAGACAGGAAATTGAAGTATGTGGACGTGCATATACATAGATACACACACACACACCCTCAAGAGATTCACTTCCTCTGAACTAAAATTCAAGGAAATCAACTTTTAATAACATGTCTTTTGGCATTTTGGCAGTTTGAAGAACATAAGAAGTAATAGTGTTGTTTTCTGTTATCTTTGCAGAAACCTTAATTTTAAAATAAAATGCTTTTCATCAGGATCTGAACCATCATGTTTTCCTAGCTGGAGTGCCAGGGCACCGAAACAGTGATATTCAAGTAAGGCAAAACAAGAAAGAAATCACAGTATTGGCCAATCTGCATAGTGTTATCCCCAAAAGGAAGTGTTGATGTCAACACAGCTGCATATCTGTGTGTCCTGCAAAATCAGAAATTATGGTTGACCTCATGGAGATGCTTGTAATATTCCACAGCTAGTGCTGTATCGTTGTGAATTTAATTTTTATAAATGAGTATGTTTTTAGAGGTGACAGGATTGGTTTTACTTTACTTTGAAACAGCTGTCTCTCTTAATTCCTCTTTGAAATGGAGGGAAGAGAAACTGTAAATTCAAGTTTACATATAGAAATAATCAACTCACATTTCAGTAGAAAATGTCAGAAATACTGGTAGTATCAGTAAATTCTTCTCCCCATTTTGAGCCTGTTCTTCTAACAGCAAAGGAACATTCCAAAGATCAGCCCTGTATATGCTTGGAGGTATGATAATTATATTTTCTAAAAAGTAAAAGTACCGGGAAATGAGGTATGATGTGATACTGCTGTAGATCCATAGATCTCTGGGGAAAAAAAAAAAATAATAAAAAATCAGATGCCATTAATGTAAGTTAATGGTTTGAAAGGTCCTGTAATAATTTTGAAAGATCCTGTGTCTGGAGAAAAAAGCAGCTTGACAGACACAAGTTGTGAACTGCTTCACTTTCCATGCTACCTTATATCTGTCAACATATTGGTTATGGAGCTCTGCTGAGGCCAGTCTCAAAAAGCAGACTGTCACATTTCTCAAAAGATCAAACATCCCTAAGGGTACAAAGAATTCAGGGACACAAGCTGATAGACAGGAGCAGCACTGCAACTCTAACATTTTATGGCTGAGTTCAATGAGTGAGTCCTTAAACAGATAATTGAATTGATAAAAGGCTTCCAGTTGCCCCGATTAAGCTTGTTCTTTCTTTATATGTAAGACTCAGGATAGTTTAAGCAAAAACTGAGGAAGAAATTCAGGAGAGAGGCATTCATAAGAACTTTCAAAATTGATCTTAGATGAAAAGGCTGCCATTTGTTAAGCCACATGCGCTGTTTGTCCACACAAAGAATCCTGTTGCCCAAGAAGTGTCATTTGCAACAGCCCCTTTTTTCCTAACTAAGGATTTGTAAATATTTTTAGAGTATGTCTCACTGCTTCATGACTCATTCCCCTTATGATCTTTGGTAGTTTTCCCATTTGTGATCACGTAGCATCCCTGTGGCATATGGTCACCTGGGAAAGTACTATTAGGGAAGAAATTAAGGGATTTTAGCTGTTTATAATGACACTTGGGAGGCAGAAATGTGGAAGAAAAGCCACATCAAATGAACATTTTTCAATCTACTGCATTACATCAACCAATCTCATTGTTTTCTCATGCTTTCCGTGCTGTATCCCTCTACTCTATCTTTGTTTACAATTAAATTGTAAACTATCTGTGGAATGTGCTTTGCTTCTGTGTGTGCTTGTACAGGGCCAAGTGCAAGAGAGGGATGGCCCATGATTTGGATCATTAGGTGCTATGATAATACAATTTGTAGATAAATGCATATTAGACCAAGACCTATAAAATCCTGCTTTAAAAAGGCTGGGGTTTAAACCTACATCTGATCAGTAACTTGCTTTGTTGTCATTAGCATCTTTTTTAGAGAAGTCAGAAGATAGCTGTGTTCTTCCTGTATTCGGCAGGTATACGATGCCTTTCAGAGAATGAGGGTTGTACCCTCTGATTGGTAACAAATCTCTGCATTTAATAAAATTTAGATAGCGTAGGGGAAGAACACTTCCTGTAGGGGTGAATTTTATTTGCCTATGAATGTATGTACTGATTCATTGATACTTGGTGCATGAAGTCTAACTCATCTGGTTGCTCTGGCCGTGATTCAGGCAAACGTTTAGAGTCAGCGAGCACATATTGTATTGAAAGTTGTCAGTGAGAACACATGTGCCTAGTTCAGGCTGTCTGAAATGAATGAACCCGTTTGAACTCTCTGCATCTCTGAAATGAAGCCTGTATTTCAGCTGAATTTTTGAGGCTTGTATAAGTAACTTAATATGGTTTACAGGTTGTTTGAGCCCTTGCTTGCATGCTTACACTCTCCCCCTACATATATTTTGAGTATTCTGATTGATTTTTTTTTTTTGAGAAAAATAAATTTAATTCAAAGTTTATTTTTATTTCTACGTATGTTTAGTGCAATTACATATTTATACTAGTCTCACAGTATAAGGTTCATGAAATAATATACTATGTGCTTGAATATTAATTTTTCTTCTTTAAATAAGGCTGGGTTATAACTGCAATTTTTTTCTCCCGTCCAAACTGCTTTTGCATTCCTTCCAAACATGTAGCATCATTTACCATTCTGTTTAAGTAACCAGACTGGTGAGAATGTTTGACTTTTTAGAGCACCTTTTCTTTATGGAGAATTCAAGGTCATAGCTGGAAAACTGGCCATCCGAGCTCAGTAATTTCTCTGTATTTTGTTAATTTTTCCTGGTTAATGGTCCTTTCAAATCCAGATTGCATGGTTTCTTCAGACTTGCATCAAATGCTCCTCAGAAATAGGAACTCACGGTGGGAAAAGATAACCTATTTCCTTCAAGCACTGTAGCTCTATCTGTGAACTATTGGCATCACATGAAGATTGATTAAAGTTCTGCAGACACCTAATGCAAAAAAAAAAAAAAAAATCTCTCCTTTGCCTGTTTCAAGGGATAGCTATCTCAAATTCTATTTGCCTGTCTCTGAGGTCCGAAACTGTCTGAGTGTGTTTATCAATTAGGGTGCCAGTGTTTAGAACAACATTCACAGGATCATGGTAATGAGGGACCACAGTCATGTCTCCAGGGGAACATATTAGTATTAACCTCGACGCCAGGTCATGCACTGTCCCTTTTAATGAGGGATGTTAGGGCTTCCCAGACAGGTGCATTTTGAGCTGGAGAGTAACATAACCTTTTCTACCTTATCATGTCAGGTGGCAAATTTAAACCACAGTGGACTGAAATAGGCTGGCTCAGCACTATAGATAATTTAATTCCTCAGCCATCTTCCCTCTTTATCTCCTCTTGATATGCTCCAGACTATAAAACATGTTTCAGATAAACAAAAACCTTATGAAGGCGTACAGGAGGCTTTGTGGATACTGGATACTGAGTGCACTGTGCTTTGGGGTCCACCCATCTGTTTCTAACAGACCACCTTCTAAAGCCTCAGCAACCTTGCTCTACCTAAGGTGCAAGCCCAAAAGCTTTGGGGGGGGGGGCTGTGGGTTGTGAACAGGGATATATGAGTTTGACCTGGTCCTTTTCTGCATGGTGTGCTTTTGCCAGTCTGTGCTCCCTTGGAGTTTCTATTTTTAAATATCATATGCATGCCTCCAGAAATGTACCTGTTTAAGCTTATAATGAAAAGTTTCCTGGGAACCACCACCTTGTTACCTTTTCCACAATGGGCTCACTCACAAAATAAGCTTGAAATATACCCTATTTATCTTCAGGTTTTTGAGGATAAAAGAAGTTGATTCCATTAGCCATCAGTCAGAGACAGAATAGTTCACAGATCTGAATGTGCTGAATCCAACGATCATTATTTATGGTTGGGAGGCAGCATGAGTCAGTGAAATGTGCTGCTTTTCCCAACAGTTACATAAGAATTTCCACTCTGATGCTGCTTTGTAATCTTGGATAAGCCACCTAAACATTGTGTGACTCAGCTTCCCCTTTTATAGAAAGGGCATAATGGGACTTACCCTAAGAAAATATATTGTCATTGTGAAGTGCGTGGAGGCAGCGACAGGGCCTCTTTGTGACACTAACAGCAGTGACTCTGAGGCAGGACAGCAGAGAGATGCAGGTATCTCAGCATTGCCTGCTCTGCCAGGAGCGTGGAGACAAGCGAGTCTGGTGAGCAGCAGCCAAGGCTACAACAGCTTGGTGATGCCAGAGAGCCCTAGTAGCCACCAGACTCTCCAGGCTGCTGGCTTGTGCCACCTCTGCTGTGCTGGAAGGCCACCCAGATGTTGAGACCTGACACTAAGGAAAGGAAAGCCCTTTTTTAAGAGCTAAGATCAGTAGTGAGACTCTAAAGGGGGACATTTGTTGTGACATTGATTTATGCAGTCTTGTAATTACATTTAAATAGGTGTAGCCAGTTACATGTTTGCAGTAGAGTAAGCTTTTACGAGGCCAGACTAATGAACAAGCCCCTCTGCACCCTCTGAAATTTGAGTTCCTCCCTTGTGTATAGATGGAAATTACAGCAGCAGCCATAGCACAAGTGTGCCAGTACCTAGAGAACAGTCCAGTGCAGACCCATCAGTCAATGTCCTATTGATCATATTAACAGAAGTGGAGTAGTAGTGTGTCAGTGCTAAAATGTTGCCCTGGTTTTACATTTGCGCATTCTTCTGGAGCTAATGTAATTCCAGTGATATCCTCTATAATTAAATATTATTAATAACCATGTGTTCTATTCAATTAACGATGTTCTGGAAGCATCAGTCATCTTTTTGTGTCTAGTACAATGCAAAATTTCATTTGGGAAGAGCTGGAGTAGCTCTGTGTGGAGCTCAAAAGCCAGCTGAGAGATCTGGAAAGAAGTTTTGATTAGTGGAGGGAGGGCCACAGCAAGAAAAATATGCTGATACCTGAAGCTTCCTTGTTCTGACCCTCCCATTCACTGGTGCCAGTTAGAGACAGGCCCACAGTGGAGTTACTATTGAAACTAAGGAGGATAAGCAACAGCTTTTTGGGCGTGATCTGTTCCTGGTAGCTGATGGTTGATTTTAGGTATTTGAATAAATGCACCTACCTTTTTTATAGTGATAGAATTGTTTCTGGGGTGTAGAAGTGTTGCATTATGTTGCAACACTTCTAGAGTGCAGTGACAGCGACAGCTGTATTTCAGGTGCCCTTGTTAATCCTTCAGATCCAAGGAAAGAACGTGCCTTTGTGCTGCTTGAGGGACTGCGCGATTGGCCTCTCGGATTAGGCAGACTGCCTGTTAAAGTCGTGGCACCGTGGTCAGTGAGACACTAGTGCTGATCAATGCCACCCAAACATAGCCATCAATAATAAAAGAAATCCATGGCAGAAAAGGATTGTTGTCTCGTACCACACAGTGCCTTTGTTAGCAGCAATGCTGTGTTCCTGAGTGGATGACTCGTGGGCTAAGGAATACAATGGCATCCATTTTTAGGATGATAGAATGCAAGTGTTTGTCAAAACTTGTGGTCTGTGTATTTGGTTATTTTACAATATCAGTGTCAAGTGTTCTGCTTTTTATGATTATGTTGTGTAACACTAGAAAAAGTACATAGCTGACAGCTACAGTTATGTTTTGATAGCTATACCCTTTACTGTGCTCCAATAATCTTTACTCTTGCCCCATATTAATACTTGATTTGCATATTTATCTATGTATTCACCGTAAAACTACACTCTTGCTATGCAGAATTACATAGAACCACTTTTTTCCTTCTTCTCTGTCTATACAACATTTTACAGAGTGCAGTGTCAGCAGGGCTGTATGAACAGGATTCAGGGATGCCAAATGCCTACTCTTACCTCTGCTGCTATAGTTCTTATGGGCCTGATCCAGACCCACTTGAAGTTTTTGGAAAGGTTTCCTTTTATTTCAGTGATCTTTGCATCAAGACCCAAGAGATGTTTGCCCATTTTTTAGAGGAGAATTGTCAAATTATGGGAGTCTCACTTTGGTCACATAGGAACTGATCCTTAAAATGGTGGTCTCCAAACTTTTTGGATCATGCACCCCTATCAGCAAAAGAATTTTGAGCACGCACCTCCCCGTTTTATGTATAATCATTTATTTATAAATTATATACATGCACTACTGTACTAATATATCATGTACGTTATAAAATATACACAAAATAGAAATTTTTAAAAGATGAGATAAAGATGAAAGAGACACTTTTTATTTTTGTAATAATTTATTAATGGCACAAAAAAAAATTTCCTGCATCATAATGGGTTGCCTTCTGTGCAGTCCCCTTTGGAGACCACTGTCTTAAAGGGTCCATTCATTGGCAGTGGCACCTTTACATCATATAGGACCCAGAAGTGGTTTATATACAACTGCTTGTACACGCATCATAGTTTGGGAACCACTGATTGATGCCATTGACAAGTTTGAACACTTTACAAGCTCATCAATGGCGTAACCCTTCTCAGTTTTTTCCATCTGTAAAAGGTGGGCAAGAAAGTTAACAAGGTTACATGCTCTGCAAGGGGTTTTTGAGAAGGCAACTATAAGACTACTATGACTACTTTAGGTCTTACAGGATACTAAGCATCATAACACGTACGTTTCCTGGAGAAAAAATATCCTGGGGAAACTGTGGAGATTACCAAATTATCCTGATATTACCCTTTTACATTATGAGAATGATCTCATAATTTTTCATAATTTAAGATACAATGCCAGAATCATGCTTCTTACCCAAACTAAATGATTCAGCAGAGTTGTAATAAAAAGAGGCTATCTGTCATATTATGCTTTAACTAGAGCCGAGCCAAATTTTGGACTCAGTTGTCAAATGCAGCAGTAGTCAGCCCTAGTTTAAATTCAGCTAGGCCTAGAGAACCTGCTTAGCTTTTGCTTTTATTTTTTTTTTTTTCAAAATGACCATTAATTATGGGTCCAAACTTTTTTGCTCTGTCTGGATATCTGTAAATATTTTGAAGCTTCTGTTTGCTGATTCCTGTTATATTTGAACGCTCCTGATTGAGGGTGTAAACATGGGCCAAGTTACATCAGGTTGTCCCTTCTGTGCTCCTGACTACTTGAGCCAGTTCCACTAGAACACAGTTGTCCAAACTTTCGTGCTGCTTGACCCTGTTTGCCCATACATTTCCCTTGCCTCCTTCATTTTCATTTGTATCAGGACTAATTATGTTAATTTTTCAATAAGCAAACCTCAAAATTAATTTACATGATTGTTAATATTTCTGAATGCCTGAAAAAAACCCACTATTATTTTATGAAAGGAGCAATTTCCAAAGTTACAAAAATATTCAACATTCACAAAAGCTGCTCACCTAAATGTCACTCTGAACTTTTGAAATCTCCTTCATAGTTATCTTTCCCTTCTCCATTTTATGACCTTAGGACAGAGAACATGTCTATTTAATGTCTACATTAAAATCACAGAATCACAGAATCACAGAATGTTAGAGATTGGAAGGGACCTCGAAAGATCATCTAGTCCAATCCCCCTGCCGGAGCAGGACACCTAGATCAGATCACACAGGAACGCATCCAGGCGGGCTTTGAATGTCTCCAGAGAAGGAGACTCCACAACCTCTCTGGGCAGCCTGTTCCAGTGCTCTGTCACCCTCACTGTAAAGAAGTTTTTCCTCATACTCAAGCGGAACCTCCTATGTTCCAGCTTGAACCCATTGCCCCTTGTCCTATCACTAGATGTCACAGAGAAAATGTAGCATGTCTACATCAAAATATTCAGCTACTATTAGATACTGTAAAATCAAAGCATCACTAATTTCCTCAGATCTTGCCATCATATTAAAATTATTAGCTTCCCATTTCTCCAGAGAAACATTATTTTAGCTGAACATCTTAATGCAATATTTAAAAGTGGCTTTCTTTATTTTTAATGTATACCATTTGTTGCATGCAAACAAATACAGGGAAAAGGAGGCACAGCTCTGTGGTGTCATCATCTTGTTAGCATTGCCATAACCAGCTTGCTCAAAAGGAAAAAGAGGTTAAGATAATACAGCACACCACAGAATATAAAGTCCCAACACCACACAATAAGAAGACCAGTATGTCAGTCACTGATTTAATACGGAAGATTTCAAAATGAAACTTTGTTCTAAGAAGCCCATCGCAACCAGGGGTTGGAAACATTCTCTCTTGCCATTTGAAATATGTTTACAGGGGAAGAGCTGGGGTCTGTCCCGCCATCAGCTCAAACATAAGTTCACCACACTCCAGGGAGGAGTGCAATAGAAACTAACTCAGTAATGCCTTGTCTTCTGCTTTCACAGGAACTCAGACACCTGACTGGACTTCATCCACTGAGATCAATGCAGTGATGTTAAGCTGCGCTTGGTTTATCCATGGCTGGAACAAAGCTTACCTGGAAGCTCAGCTCAAAAAATCACTGAAGCAACAATAAAAGGAAAGCTCTGCTTGGTAAAATTAATGAAAACAATGAACTTGGAGCTGCGGATTTTGGAAGAAGGCAACGAGGTGTCTGCAAATTTTAGATAGCCAAGGAGTCCTCATCTAGACTATTTTGTTTCATGTAAGTATGTGTATTATATATGTATTTATATAAAATGCACAACATTTACATATTCAGCAGTAATACCAAGGTGGTGCTGGCTTACAGGTAACAAGAAGACAGCAGATGACTTGCTGCTGGCTGCATCATATTTGTCCCTCTGTCAGCCTGGACTATGGCAGCAGCAGTTTACTGTCACTGCCGTCAAGGTCAGCAGATCTTATGGGAACCATTACGTGCCATATTGATTTTCATTTTAAAAGCTTCCTGTAACTTTAGTAATATATGTAACATTTACACATAAATAACCTTTGCATTTGAATCTAGGTCGACTCGTTGTGTCTGTCATGAAAATAATACCTAATACCTGATTATGTCAGATTGAGGAAACAGATCTTAGCCACCTTGCATTGTAGCTTTTGAAGGCACAGGTTGTCAAACCATTTTGTGTGCAGCAATCTGACACAAAGAGAGTACCTCTGGCAAGTTGATTATATTTATCCATCTCACAAGCAGTTGTCCAGCTATGGATTTCATCTCTTACTCTGCAGAAGTATTTTGCAGCCTGCATACCTGCAGGATGCGTAGGCAAAGAGCTGGTGAAGACTTGCCAGGTTCCTGAACTTTAAACCAGAACATGTTTATAGGTATGTCACTAGACCTACTGAAGTAATTGTGACTGTTTGCATGGTGTAAGTTAAGTATTTTCAGATATGAAACTGTGCTGGTGAGCATCAAGTTTAATATAACAAAAGCAATAAATTAGTTTGATCCCAGATCTTTTAAATGTTGAGTTGTGTAGTTTGAAGTGGTTTGGACAAAAATGTTTGAATCAGCTTGCCATAACACATGGAAGAGTTCATGCAACAGCAGTCAGAACTAGGAAAATAACCTACATTTACAATGAAAACACCCAAACAGAAGTCTATTCCAGTTCACCATAACCAGATGTGATTTATAGTGTACCATAGTTTACATTCTTAAAAAAAAAAATAAAATTGGGGGCTAGATGAAACTCTGGTACTTGTTTTCAGTACCAAAAATATGTCCTTGATTAGATAGCCTCAGTCAAAAACAGTTACATATATTTTCCTGCTGCTTGCTAGTACAAACAGTGCTGTCTGTGTTAGGACCTAATTGGAACAGGAGTGAATTTATTTGTATAGACAAATGCAATAATAGTGGAAATGAAAGATTTTATAATCATTTTTTCTTTTTCTCACATAATTTAAGAACACATAAAAATTCTTAATTAAATTACATATGCAGTACTTTTCCTAAAAAAAAATTTAGTAGAGGGTTTTTGTTTTTTTTTTTTTTTCCTTCTTAGCCAAAGTGATTTGAAGTGGTCCTGGTTTCACCAGAAGCTTTCATAAATCATGCTGAATAAGTCATATATCTTTGTTGTTTAAAACTTGGTTAAGATTAAACTGTTAGTTCCAGCTATACAATTTGAATCTGCCATCTATAGTTTCTGTTGATGCCACAACAGAAGTTGGGGGGGGGGGGAAAGTCCTAAAGTTTCTGATAATCTAGAGGCAATTTCTAAATTCCATTGCTTTTTAGAGGACATTCGGATTAAAACAAGAATCTTTGTCCTGGACTTTCAAAGGCATTTGAAATGTACCCTGAAGTACAAATGAAGAAATAGAAATACTTTCATAAGGAATTACTGCTTCTGATATAAGAATTCTTTGCATAAGTTTATTTAAATTTGGTGGATTATTTTCTGTGGCTGTCTTAGATTGTCTGTGCCTGGGAATTTTCCACTCTTACCAGTCTACATTTAGCACTACCAGAGCCTCAACTGGAGATGAGCCATTTGTGTCCTTACCAACAGATAACTTTTTTCAGAGCAGGTTTAGATGACACAGTAACATGAATGATAGCATCTGCAGGTACATCAGAAGGACCAGTAGTCTGAGCTGTGCTGGCAGGCCAGTCCTAAGTACCTCTCCTGAGGCATTGCTTGCTTTCTTTTGTGACAGTTGCCACTCTGAGAAACCTTGTCACATGGGAAGACAGGTTTAATGTACTCTAAAACTTTATGCAGTTCATGTGAATAGAAACACTGGTACAGGAGCCGTGTTAAACCCTAAGGACTCCTGGCCAAGCAGTGAAGGGAGAACAGGAGAGCTGGTAGAGCGTGGCCAAGTCTGTGTCTCTCCTGCTGCTCATTTGCAGCTTTCTGCCTCCTCCTGCCCTACTTCTCTGGTGGATCAGAGCTTGTGTTTACCCAAAATACTACAGGGACAATGCTTGGACAGCAAAATCATGCAAGATGGATGTTCTTGGCTGTCTGGGTTTCCTCTCTGGTTGTGTTTTCTGGTGAGGAAAATAACTTTATGTTGGTATATCTATCTGACCAAAGAGGAAGGGCGTTTGCCATATCACTGAGTTACAGGTACACAGAGTGATGTACCCTCACCTAATGCTTATGCTGGTTTCCTGGCTGCCAGCTCTCCCCTTGCCTTCCCCAGGCACCCCACTGCCAGTCTGGGGCAGCCATCTTGTTGCCTCCTTGCCCAGGCACCTCCCCTGTGGTCTCCGTCACTTCCCATTGGCTGGGCACCTGCCTCCTGCACTGGCATTGGCCCCCGTCTCCAGCACAGCCACCCTGATTGGCTGCTGGGAGGGATGCCCGCCCTGCAGCAGCCTGGGCAGTTGAGGCGGGTTTGTTCTGGGTCCAGCCGGTTGGGGCCGGTTCGTAACTGCCTCATGAGGGGCCTCTGCCGCCTCAGTCAGTGGCCTCCCAGCGCCCCAGGTGCCCTGTGGTGCCTCCTACCAGGGAAGAGACCCAAGAGCCAGGGGAGACAGTCAAGGGGATAAACACCAGCTGTTAAGGCATTTTGGTCTATAAAATCATGACTGGAGGAGAGCAGGTAAGGGTTGCTTGTTTGCTGTTTTGATGCACAAGCTGGTATCAAAGGAGAGCAACGTGTCAGATCAAAACAAAGTAGTGGCAATCCTTCACGTAATACCTAGGTAAGCTTTGTGGTGCTGCTTGGGACAGATGTGGTGGGTGGTGAAAGCTCAGAGGAGAGAGGACACGGTTGTTAAACAGGCAGACACCACCCTCCGCTTACGGAGAGGCTGAACTGTAAATTGTCAGAGGCCAGAGCTGTCTGTGGCAGTACACGGACCATAACAAGGACCAGTTAGCTCTGTTACTACCTGTTTTCAAAGAATCTGCCTTAGGCCACTGTCAGGGACAGGAAACTGGGCGAGGTGGCCCTTGGTCTGACCTAGTGGAGCTGCCTTGTGTTCATATATACCTACCATTTACCTCGGATGTGCAGCTGCTTCTGGACTGGAGCTTTGCAGACGCGTGGACACCTAGAGCTCAGCCTGGTGCTTGTACATGGGTGAACAGAAGCTTTGGCCATTGATACTAGAGGATACAGATAAAGAAATGTCTTCAGTACTATTGCTGGCTAACAACTTTAGCACGTTTTATGGTATTTGATGTTTCCAAAGTCCCTGGTTCTTGGAGTTACAGGAGAATGCAGAAATACCCATTTTCTTGCAGAGGTTCAGGTTACACAAGCTCTTGGGTTTGTAAGCTGTCTGAAAGGTCAAATCCAGCCACATGCTTGTGTGGCTTATCTTGTATTAAATATTGCAGTAGTCATCTTATCTATCTGAGAAAGGTGAAGGGTTCAGTGACCCTGAGACTTGGATCTGTGGTGCCAGGGAGTCAGGGAATTTTTCAAACTTGCTGTATTATGCTTATCCTCTTAGACTTTTTTTAAAAGGTAGTGTTAAAGACTCCTATACAGTTAAAAAGGTACAGTTTTAAAAAAATACCACTCTGATTGTATTAATTTGTAAGCCTTGCTTATGCTCTGATCCCACAAAGCACCTCAGGTAAAAGGGATTTTAACTTCTGTTGGCTTCACTGGGAATTCTTGTACTATATTCTCAGTCAGAAATCAGAAGAAAGGAAGCTTGTACAGGGTTCAGAAATGTCTTTGGAGTTCACTCATGGCAACGCTCACAACCTTATCATAAGGTCATGATTTTTAAGGACTTCTAAAACTCTCAGCTCCCATAGCTGTGGTAATATGGGGATATTTGCTATCATTGTACAAACAAACAAATGTCTAACCTTTGCGGCTGAGTGAATGTAAAAACATTGAATCCATTTATCTGAACACCAGCAGACAAGCCAGACGGCTGAAATATCACAGGGCTCTGAAGTACGGTAATTCTTAAAACAAGCTCATGGTATTTTTAATGTGATTAGGGTTAGCAATCTTGGTATTTTCAGGCTTATTTCCTGTTGCTCCATTGTGCTTCTTCTTTTAAGTTTTGGACAAGAAAATTCCTACATCTGTTTGCCCATGGTTGTAAACTAATCCTCTAAAAAGTTCTGAGACTGAGAGTGCTTGTTTTGATACAGTTTGCTTCTAGTGGGTAGGCTGCTGGGTCACTACTCGCCCTCGTAGGGGTGATACTAATGCCTGCTGTGAAAGGGCTATCGATGGAACACATAGCAGGGCTTGTTTCAATATGTTGATGTTTTCTCTGCCTCTTCTGATATGTTTAAAATAATTTCACGAGCTGTTCCTGCAAACAGTGGGATCAGGTTAATATGAAGCAGCACCTTCCCTGTGAGCTCTGAGCTGCTATCTCATCCAGGCTCTTCATATGCTTAAATGATCAGCAGTGTTCCTGTTCAAAGCTCTTGGCTATTCTTTTTGGACAGAAGCACTCTAATTCCTTAAAACTTTTCTGAGCAGCTCTTCTAAATAACACTGATATGCAAAAAATGCTCTTCTGTTTGCCTGCCTGGATTATGTAATCTCATATCTGAACAATGTAATTTATTATCAATATCTGAAATGGATTGCTGCAGCTTCCCCAGTATATTAATAGCAGTATCCATTATTTTCTAAAGAAGAATCTCCTGGGCCTTTCTTGTGATATAAGCATTACTGGTGGCTGGCTGGAAAGGGTGATAGTGTCCCCTGCTATTATAAATCTAGTGAGCTCACCTTTAAATGTCTGTCTTTATTCTCCCCTTTGGGCACTGTTCCAGACACTTTTTGGCCTTTTTATTTTAAAGAAAAATCCTGTCCATATGGTTGAAGGAGGAAGTATACTCGCCCTCAGATTCAATTAATGTGTGCTTGTTCTATGTATTTTGGAACCAGACTGCCATTCTGCAGGAGAGAAAAAAAGAGCGTGATCTTCAATGAAAAACTAAATTAGTAGCCCACATGCATCACACAAGAATAAAAGCCCGTGTTAGAGGCTACTGCAGATCTAAATAGGCATTCTCTGATTCATGTAGACGGACAAACTCTTTCAAACAGAAATGTAACTTGACCTATGAAGTAATTAATGCCATGATTATGGGGAGGGAAGACACCACAGTTCAGGCTGCAGCCTGACTGCTTTCCACTAATAGAAAACTCTATTGTCTCCTCCCCCCAATGTGCATACTTATCTCAGTTTTTAAAATTATGTTGGCTACATAATTTCTCTGTCTGCACTGAAGGCACAGCAGATTGTTTCTGCAAAATTTCAGTGAAGTTGTTGTGAGTTTTTCAAGTTATCTGATTCTAGGTTTTTCCCTCTGTTATTTTAAAAGGGTAGCTCACTTCTTCAGTCTTGCCATATAAATCCATTTTATCAGATTTCTGAGGAAGATAGATTGACTTCAATTAAAACTTATTTATTGTTTTTATTCTAGGTAGTTCTGAGACCAATCTTCCACACACTGATATCTATGGATTTTTTTTCTGCTGGCTTTAGCAGGAGGAGGAATACCAGCAGACGTTGTTTAGCTGAAATCTAGACAGATCATGAGACATTTTGTCAGGCAATCTGTAATTAAAGTGTGGTACTCATTGCTACAGGATTTTGTGAATCTCACTTTTTTAATATATATTGAAAATGTAATCAGACAACTTAATGAGAGGAAAACCTATCAGGGACTTTCCAATACACAGATAGTAATTCTACTTAAAAAAAAAATAAATCCCTGAATCATAGATCATTAGAAACTATAGGACTATACTGAGGATGGGACACTGTATGTTTGCCCCTTCTTATTAATTTCCTTAGACATTTGCTATTGGCTTCTGCTGGAGGAAAGGTACTTGGTAGCATCGACCTTTGATTTGTTCAATATGGCCAGTCCTAGTTATGTCAACAAAAGATTCACTTTTACTCAAAGGCAAAAGCATTTTTTTAGAACTATAGCAACAGCTTTTTAATCAATCACACTAGAAATTCAGTCTTTCTTTTTAGTTTGATACACAGAACATTTTTGTTATGTTCTTCATATTCTATGATGCTCCTCAACAATTATGAGGAAAAGGAACATGGTCATATTTGCAGCTTCTGGGGTATAATATATTGACAACTAAAATGTGATCTGAAACTTTTGCGTTATTTGAGAAAATACGTTGTCAGATTAAGAGACTGAAGATTGCTGGTTTACTTTTTTTCCTAAGCCCTTCCTATTTCTTTGTATTCCGGAAAATTATACTACTACAGATTAGAATGAAAGGCACCCACAAGGGGCAAGGGTAGTGATTTTTTTAAGAAATTATGGTTATTTTTTGTAAGTAGATGTCTATTTGTGCAAATCTGGTGAAAAAAAAGGTAGGTTTTATTTTTGAGGTTTTGAGCTCTGTTGATCTCTTTTTAAAAAAAAAACAAAAAAACAAAAAAACCCCAATCAAACAAAACCCCCCCCTGTTTTTAAAATACCTTTGAAAACTGAAAGAGGCCTCTCGGATGTGATCGATGGCTATTTTCTTCCAAAATGTTCCTGAGGTACAGGGCCAGGCTAAGGACTCATGTCTCAGCTCCTCCACTGAAATTCTCCATCCTCCGTAGGCCTTATGAGGACTGTGTTCATGCCATTTCCAAAAGGTCAGACCCATTCCATTATCCCCATTTTCCAGTGAGGTAACTGAACATCTTGCGAAGGGTCACTGGAGAAGCCTGCTGCAGTGCCAGGAACAGAAAACTAG
This sequence comes from Pterocles gutturalis, assembly GCF_000699245.1. Taxonomy (NCBI): domain Eukaryota; kingdom Metazoa; phylum Chordata; class Aves; order Pterocliformes; family Pteroclidae; genus Pterocles; species Pterocles gutturalis. The sequence goes on along the minus strand of NW_010115693.1, from coordinate 21,539 downwards.
TATCATAGGTTACGCCTACATCCTTGATAGTACCTCATTTGTAAACAGTCCCTATCTCTCCACTTAGGACAGCTATAAAATCAAGCTAATAATATTTATACTTAGTTTTGGAAGGAGCTTTGAGAGTTAGAAATAAATGCTTGCTCTGCAAATGCGAAGATTTATTTTTCACATGGAGTAATTGCATGGGAAGACAGTCAAAAATATTTAGAGGAATTAAGATCACGAAAGGCTGTCAGTGACACTTGTTTTCCCAATATTTTAGATACTTTTGGATATCCTCTAGGGAGGCTAATCTGCATCCAGGAAAAAACTTTGGGATTATGTTACCTAACTTTTTGATGCCTGGCCCCTGATTTGCAGTTCAAAACCTTACATTAGGCACAGCATTTCTGTCTGTATGAATATTGAATAGCTTTTGCCAACAGGAGAGCAATGGAGTTGCATAAAGAACACTGAGACTGGAGGCAAGGGCCCTCTGCTAGGTGGAAATTAATTTTTCAAAGGAGCAAAGTCTCTACTTTCACACAGATTTCGCTGGGATTTAAAGATACTTCTTGTTTCGGGCAGCTACTTCTTCATTTAGGGGAGATTTATCCCAAGTACCTCAGATACAAAAGAGTTGAGATCCTTGCAAAACCCCATTTTATAATAAACTCTGTATAAGGCTCTGGCCTTAAATTAAAAAAGGAGAATGTATTGACAGAGTTCAAGACTTACTTTCCTTGAAAATGTCCAAAGCGTAAACTGGGCATCTTCAAGCCCTGATAGGGCAGAGATGAATGAGGAGGATGGCTCTCAGCCAGCAAAGCTGACCGCAGAAGGAGAGAAGTATGATGCATTATACCTTGGCCTGCCCATGCCGTGCTGACTTCAGGCCATTCTACAAAAGACACATAAGGACAAAGTCACGATTCAGAAGAAGCAGAGGCACTGAAACTCAGCAGCCTGGGACCATCCCTGCTTTAAATTCCCACTTCTGAGGATGAACAAACTCAGCTAGACACAAAATCAATCTGTAGTTAAAACCCAGGATCTTTCCAAAGTTTTTTAAGCTCAGTATGATAGTGAGGTCCAATAGCTGGCTCTGAGAATGTAATGCTTTAACCCGGGGGTCCAGTCTCAGTACCCTGTAAGCAAAGCTCTGGCTTACAAAATGTTTAATGCACCCTCCCTCTCTGTCTCTGCTGCCTACAGTTCCCGCTCATTTGAACTGTCATGTCCTTTCTCCATTATGTAATAGCCTAGAGGTCACACATGTTCCTCTGCTTTGAATAATACATCTATATGAAGCCTTAGTATCTCTGAAAATTTATTTCTTTCATTTTAATATTTTATCAATTTTGTCCTAAATGGATGACCTTAACTGGTTGCAGTTCATTTCATTTCTTCTCTGCTTAAATATTTTAAAAGTTTCAAAGTACAAACATCATTCATGCAGTGTGTAACAAAAATGCTCAGCTTGAGCTTTGGATTATTTAATTGTAATAGTCAAGCTATTATGAAAATTGATTTTTTTTTTCTTTTTGACATTTCTTCCTCACACTCTTCCTCCCCATTTCTAACTTCGTTTGTCAAATCCTTTATGCTGGAATTGAGCTACACTTCTCAGTGCTTATAGCAGAGCTATACAGTGCATTAGTGCCATTCCTAGTGAACAACAGACAGTCAGGAACCAAAAACACCATGCAATGGGGACAGGCATTGCATTCAGAAAATACCTCAGTAAAATAGTTGATCCAGTACTGAAAACAGTAGTTGGTGTTAGGTACAAGTAGAGCCTATTGCCCTTTATTTGAAGGACAATATTTTATGAGCTGGTACCGTCTTGGTGCTGTGGCCAGTGTGGTTTTCATCAAGCTGGAAAAGGGTTGTATTTGAATGGTAAATCATTACAACGTACATATGTGACACAGGAAGTAAAAGGAGTTAACAAATATCTGGCTGTCTTAGCTGTCAAGTGGGTTGTGCTGCTAGAGGTGTCATTTTGGGCAGATAAGGTTCTTTGCAAGAGTAGCAATCCTACCCCTTCTCGAGCCTTTTAAACTAATTAAATTCTGTCTTCATAAATTTCAGTATCAGTTGGCTATGGCATTTGTGCTTTCTGTCCTGAGCAGCTTAGGGTCACTACATGCAGCTTCACACTGACAGTTGCTGAGTTCCTGGTCTTACTGACCCTTCTGATGTCTAAAATGCTGTGGGTTATTTAGAAATGAAACACAACAAAACCTACTAAGCACAATTTAATGACTGTTATTCTGCACTTATACTATGAGAAAGCAAAACTAAGATATGTGCTCTTCCTACTGTAGCATTTTTATTAAAAACAGGAATAACAACACTGAAGTAATGTCTCATCTGCTTGAGTGCTTTTAAAGGAACTGTAGTTGTTCCATGTTTGCAAAATATAGAAATCAGTATACAATCCATTTTTTTTATATTAAAAGGATTTGATTATTTGGGATGGGTCTGTATTTATGCTGATTTTTACCTTTCTAATTTTTTCTGTCTTTCTTTTGTTTAGCACTAGTCTTGCACAATTATAGCTATACCAGCAGTCAGTAAGCTGTGGATTCATCTTTAATTTCTGACATCTCTGTGTTATGTTACAGTGTCATAACCTGTGCTCTGGTTTGGCTGTGCAGTATTCCACATCAGAAAGACACCTTCAATCCTTGGCTTCCCCACTAAGTCCCTAACTACCATGGTGAGGAAAGCATGAAGGGAATGGCACCATCTCTGTTGCACTGGCTGTGGGATCTTGTTTTATCTTGTGTCCTGTCACTGCAACAGATGTCATTCGGGTCCCTAAAAGCAGGCATTTCAGTGCCTCCCTGTGAACAAATGGGGACAGCTTGTTTTCAAGTGTGGGTCTTGGGCTGTGCACAGTGGTGAAAATGAGTTGAAATGAGTGCATATACAAGCAAGGTGCCTCTTGTTTGCTCCTGGGCTGGAGATCTGGATCCTTGGACATCAGCCATTTAGTCCTGTAGGGCGTTTTTATGGTAATCTTGTTTTCCCCAAAACCATGGAATAGGTTTGCTAAAGCCAGAGTAAATACTTTGAATAGCTCTTTAAAAGACACTTGCAACACTTTTTACATATTTTTTGGCCTGCAGAAATAGCTCTCCTGGTTTCTGAAGAAATTCCTGAAGGTAACCAGCATTGCTTCTGTATCCACGGGGGTTTTCTTATGCAGGTGATGTGGGAGCTGAGGCTGTCTTCCCTTGACAGGGAGTATGGTTAACATAATCCTTCAGAAAGTTTTTGCAAACACATCCTCCGCATCCCTAATTATATAATTAAAAAGTATAAGCATTGAAAATCCTTCTAAATACATGTTTAAATCCTAAAGGATCTCCTTAGACTGGAGTATTAGACTAGATAGAAAGCTTAGAAATTAATTGTTACTAAGGCAGGTGTGATACATTACAATAATTATGAACACGTTCTCTTTATTAACTAAATGTCAGTAGTAGTGCTGGGAGTACTGCACCTTGTACTTAAATTTAAACAGTTTTAATGTACTTGTAATCTGTATTTCTGGCTAGTAGACAAGCCAGACAAAACACGGGGGGGGGAAAAAGAGTAGAGTGTACAAGGAGAAGACCAGGAACTGAGGCACAAAGACAAAACGACTGAGACAGTTCAGTTTGACTCCAGTATCTGCTGTTCAGTAGTAGCCAGGCACAGATACCCAAAACCCCATAAAGGAACTGTGGCATTTTTTCCAGAAGCAGATTTCCCTGGGCAATATCTCACTTTGGCCAAAGTGAAAATGCACTGCTACTCTTTACCTCCACAGGGTAGACAGGCTCATGAATAGCAGTATTTTTTATGTGACTACAGCTGCTCCTTTAACTCTCTGGATGAAGACCTGAATTTGGGGAGCTAAAGGTTACGAATTCAAATCCCAGTTTCCACTTGCAGATGTGTGTATAGATTTGGCTGGAAACAATGCTGTCTGTATGTATACAGCCATGGATCATTGCTGCAGCACAAGTCAATTAGCCTTTGTGACACTGTTGTCCTGCGAAATAATTTTATGAATACTTCAGGGGATGCTGTCAGAAGGACAGTGCTAAGAACTACAGGACACAAAGGGTAAGGCCAAAAAATAACCACCTTTGTCACAGGTTTCCAAACACTTCTGTGTTTACAGACGCCTGAACTTTTCTACGTTTCTTTGGTCACTCTTGGGAAATACAAAGGATAACAATTAACCTTTACTTGTTACAACTACAAAAAGCAATAGGAGAGTCTCTAAAGTGGCATGCCTCATTTCAGCTTTCCATGGGTATCTGCAGTGATAGGTGTGTCGTGGAAGTCAAGATGGGTAGAGCTGAGCCTGCTAATTACAATATATTTTTATAGGCCCCTTTTGGCTGTTAAAGGCAATGATACACAATAGTCTTCAGCTTTGACACGCAGTGTAGGAATCAGACCAGTATAAGATAAATCTCCAGTCATTCCTCAGTAGTTCTATTTCACTGGAAGCTATTCTGTGAAATAACAAAAGACTGCAGGTGGTTGTTTTCTTATACCACCAAAACGTTTGGGGTTTTTTATGTTTTCTATTTCCATCCCTCTCAGAAAGTCTAAATGAATCTCTCTTAAGAAATACTGAAATTTTGTAAACTTAAAAAAAAAAAAAGTCAGCTGCAAATTAAACAGTCCTCTTGTCTGCTTTCTTGTTTGTTAGGGGTCTTTTTTGTGGTGGGTTGTTTTTTTTTTTTTTGCCTTGCCCTTTTTGGGAATGAAAAGGTGTGCATAAGGAAAACCTTTTATTTTCTTTTTAATATGACTTGAAAGTTGAAAAAATAACGGATTGTTAGTTTCTCGTTTTAAAACTTGTGTTTTGAGTTTCTCTCTAATGAAAGCATGTGAGACTTTTTCTAACCTCGTTGCTCTGTCGTTCATTTGGTTTTTAGCTTTTTCCCTCTTCGGAGAACTACGAAAAGGCTGCTTTTCTGAATAAAAACAAGTGTAAGTAAAATAACGTTTTTTGTTTCAGTTATCCCTCCTGCCCAATTTTGAAATGCAAAAGAAAGTTTTAATTTTACAGAAATTTTACAGGAAGTTATAGTGATTTTTCTTCTACCCCATCCACTGTGCTTTCCTTCCCTTTTCAATGTTTTTCACTGAAGACTCTATGTGTGACATTGCACATTGTTAAGAGGTAAAATTCATGTACAGATGAAGTGTTAGACGTGTGGGAGGCTTAGCAGGGGGCAACAGATGAGAGCAGAAAGAGAAAAGAGAAAATAAAATCA
>NW_010115693.1:6040-16235 GCF_000699245.1 Pterocles gutturalis | reverse complement strand
GGAAAGAGCTAAAGATATAACTATTTTGCTACTGTTCAATATGTCTTGGAAAGAAGTAGAGACAAAAAATGTAGGATAAACTTAAATGAAAATGTATGCTAAATCAAAAAAAATTATTTTTTATAAGTAGACACCCAGCAGTGTAAAAGCTATGCCTTTTCCTGCGGGAGGCTATGAGATGGTCATCAGGCACTGGCCAGCCCCTTGCCAGCTGCACCCAGTTCCCCTAGCATTTAATGGAAGTCAGACATTAGGCTGAGTTGGAACTGACTTTAGAATTAGTTCACTTCATGGCTGCTTATACAGGGATCCTATCAACTACCCCCTGCGTCCTCGGGGCCTTTCAGACCACCTCAGAGTGCCAAGCTCTGGGCTGCAGCTCCTGCTGTCTGCCGCCGCAGCTGTGGTTCTGGTCCTGCCAGGCCTTGCTGCCAGCCTGCTCGCTCCTCTCATCCCTGGGGTTTAGGCATCTCCAGCTTCACAGCTTTGGCCTGGCTATCGCTCACTGCCTTAACTGCGTGTTCCTTGACCAGCTTCCTTTCTTGACATTGCTCAAGCAGATGGGGACATCTAATCCTGGCCTACAGTTTCCAACACCTTGAGATTCATTACTGTTCAAGGGGAAGTATTACTGCTACCTCTTCAGCTTTTAAAATTTTACTTAAACAAAAGCAAACTATAGGTCCTGTATGCCGCACACATGCCACAGTCTAGCTATTAATTAAAAAGAAGATATTATAATTAAAAGCCTGGTATGGTACAAGTTTTGATAATGAATTATATACACAGCCAAGCAAAGTAATTATTCTATTTGACACAGTCCTGTGCAAGCCTCATTTGCAAGGTTTAGTTCAGTTGTGGGCACCAGGTTTGAAAATTACTTCAGTATGTTGGAGTTCAGTTGACAGCAACAGAAATACCAAGAAGTTGAAAAATGAGGCCTAAGAAGAGCAGCTAAGAAATTTTGGCATGGTCCTGTTGAAAAAACAAAGCTGAAGGGAGACATAATACATTAAAAAATAACAAAAAAGGGATGTTATAAGGAAAAGGGGGCTCAGTCTTAGCAGTGAGGAAGAAGCCAAGTCTAGTTTAGTGTAGATTTAGGTGAAATGTAGCTGGTGTGTTAAAGCTAGCTCTGTCTTAGGGTTGTGCCAGCGAAAATGAGGTAGATGGTTGGATGTTGGTGTGAGGACTTTGTCATGGCAGACAGTCACCTTCTGTCTTTCAACTCAGTTTGGTGAAGGAGAGCACCAGGAGTTCAGCTTGTGGGGCAGGAGGAGACCAACACTCATGCCATGGGGTTTTTGGGCTGGTACCCCAAGAGTTGTCCCTAGCCAGCAAAATCTAATTACCTAGTTTTCCCTCTTCTGAATCCACGGGAGACTGAGGCAGTTTTTGCCAGAGCTAGCAGGTACAGTTTGACTCTGGCCCCACGTTATTTGTGTACAACTAGAAGAGGTTGTCAAGGGAGTGCAGAAATGGTGGTCTTAAGTATGGTTGAGGTGAGATTTGGTATCTGTCTTGTAGGAAGAGTTTAGAGGTAATGAGATCAGCTGTGCTCCCTGCAGAAGAATGAAAGTAACCTACTAACAATCCTGTGTCACAGTATTGATTCTGTTCTTATATTTTCAGTGCTTTGAAGCTGCTATGGTCTGTTGGTTCATTAAGTTACATTTACAGATTGTCCCTAAACACTGCCTTTTCCATAGTCTGCATTTTAACACTCTTTGAGTGCATATCAATACGTTCTGTCCTCTGTGCAAACCACAATCAAAGAAATCCCATTTCTGCAATGGCTAATGAGGTACCAGAGTGGTAAAATAAACAGAAGAAGGAATTACACAGTGTCAGGAAGCTGGACCAAAGAAATGTCACCTTCAGAGACGCAGCAACTGAGAAATGACCTTTCACTTTATTACAGTGTGCCAAATTTGGCTGGAATTAGACAAGAACCTACAATTACTGAATATACTCTTATTCATGGGGAAGCTGAATAGAGTTGGGGGGGCTTATGTCATAGAAGCATATATTATGAAAGATGTGTTTGACACACTGACAAGTACCATGACTGAAATTACAGCTGAATTATGCAATTAGATTTTATTAACTAAACATATTATTAAGGATTTTTCATTACAGAGGAAAGGATGTCGGGGTCTTGATGATTGTACTGACCTCTTGTGCCACTGGGAAAGATGTAGAGAGGCTTCCAAAAGAGCAATATAGTTCCTATTTAATCTTCAAATAAGAAAAAATGCCAAGGAACCATTGCTGCTATTTTATTTCTTCCAAGTCTTCACCAAGGAAGCATCCTATTTTAATGTGCATTGCCTTAAATTTATACTTGCTAGTAAAATATAAATCACGGAAACATTACATACTTTAGAATGAACTATGCACTGCATTTATAGCAGAACTTACAAAGTGTAGTATGTGCATGTATATGAGTCCTCAAAATTATGTACCTCTGGAGGTTTCTCGCCTTAATTCACTTCATTTCTGATACAAAAATAAAAAAGAGGAAAGGAAACCCTCCAACAGATTACTTAAGATCTCTGTAAAGATGTCATACCCACACAGATATTCACTTATCATGCCAAAGGAGGAAAAAAAAAAAAAGTGGCAATTTATATTCATAATGTAGTTTTATTTTTAAATTAAATCAATAATTAAAGATAAGTAAATGAAGGCAAGCATGCAGAAAACTGTTGGCTCAAGATAGGTAGCAAAAAAAAAAAAAACCAAACCAAAAACCAAACAAGATTGCAAGCACTAATATAATTACAGGTTATCCTCTCTCCTTCTTGAAGTCCACTAGTTATGCTGCAACTTTGGCAAGAAGCCTAATTGTTCCTTAAAATTTTTACTTCTCTTCCAAAATGGAAGTGACTCTTTCAGGGTAGGTGCAGCCCAGTTCCTCAAATTGCAGATTGCTCAGCAGCAACCATACCAGAGCTGGTCCTTTACCACCAGCTTGGCCTGGCTCATTTCAGTAGGTGGAACCTACCCTTCTTCAGCCTCCACCTCTGCAACACACAGAAAGCTATACCAAAAGCACATTCAATTAGATTCTGGAATTAAGCCTCCAGGATTTAGGAAGTGCCAGTACCAATACTGCAATACCACCTTATATCAGTTCCTTGAGCATAAATGCCTTATGATAATATTCCATTATATGATTGGTTTTTTTTTGCAGTGGGATGCAGCACAAGAACACTGATATTTCAGTGGAAACCAGCGGAAACTGAAGTTCAAATCTGGGCAGTGGTCAGCAGCCTACCAAATTGCATACAGGTACTCCTGCCTATTTTAACAAACTTCAGTCCCTGTGTGTCTCACCCTCTGTAAGTTGTCCCTGTCCCAATCTTGTCACTTTTACATTCATGGCCTCCTTTCCTGTCCTTTTTGCTTAACTCCTGAGGCTTCTCATCCTAATCCCAGTCTCTTTATCAAGCCAAATGTAGTTTGTCTTCTGGGTCTCCTTTCAGAGTCTGCCCCTGACATTCACTCACTTGCTTTTCACACCCAGGCATATTTCTCCCAATCCATTCCCCATCTTCCTTTGGATGTATGTTTTGTTCTGGGTTTTAATTAGACTGATTTCTCTCCTCTACTGCATGGATACCTACAACTCTCAGACATGACCAGGACCCTGTTTCCACTCCTGGTATCCAGCCAAGCTGAGAATGGCCATTATAAAGAACATCCTTTTGAGCTGCCATAGGTGTTGGGGCTGCACTGTGACATATGCTCCATAGTGTGAGTTGTCTGGCCAGCCCTCTGAGTTCAAGCATGCAATGAGGTTGGAATTTTCTGAGGTTTTAGGTGTTTAAGTTCTAAGAGTTCTCCCCTGCAAATAATGATTTTCTGTTCCAGAGCCTGGGGATATAGAATATTTAAAAACAAAAGTCTCAAACATATTTTGTAATATTTTTTTTGCAAGTCTCATTCTCAGAAAGAGCTGAACGAGGCAGTCATCTGACATGGAAAATTTCAGCTCAATTACTTAACATTTGGTCAACCAAATTTGGTCAAGTTGTAAGAACCTGAATGTAAAATAATAGAGCAGAAAGCAATGAAAAGATGCTATTATTGATTTGGTCTTGTATATATGCAACATTTTGTTCAAGAAATAATGTGGGAGAGCTGCTCTGTAGCAGCAGCCACAATATAATCAAACTTAAAACTAGAGAGCAAGCTAAATAAATTCAGTACACAGACTTTCAGTTTAAGGACAGGGAACTACATAAAAATTAGGCAACCCTAAAAGCTATTAAAAGTTACTGTGTCAGAAGCCTACGTGAAAATTGTGCCACAATTCAAAAAGACAACAAAGCAGTCCAAAAATTCCCTGCATAGCTCAACATGTAAATGATGTAATCCACCAAAAGAAAAAGGCTTTTTAGAAATGGAAAGCTTGCTCAAATTAGAACAGAAAGGCCCATAAAAATGGCAGGTCAATTTCAAGCAAGAAATTAAGAAAGCGAAAAAGAATTTGAAGCGAGCCTTGAAAAGCATGCTGAAGCTGATAGCAGAGAACTCTGTAAATAAACCAGAAGCAGGAAGCCAGCCATGAATTAGTGGGACCACACAATGGCCAAGGTGTAGAAGGGGCTGCAGCAGATGAAGGAAGCTCAATAAACTCTCAGTTCTTTTTATGGCAGAAGCTGTCTGATTCCCAACTCTGATGCATTCTTTGTACCATAAGTCGGAAAAAATAGATCAATTTGAAGTAAATATTACAGGATGCATTGATCCAAATAGACAAGTCAGATGTCAGTACGTCCCCCCGACTGGCTAACATCCACCCAAGAGTCCTGAAGGAACTCAAATATGACAATGCAGAACTGCTGGCCATGATGTGTAATATAATAACAAAGAGCCGCTGTGCTGGAAGTCATGTGGATGGCCATCTACAAAATTGCCAACTTCCATCTACCAAAAGGGCTCTGGATGGGTTCTTGAGAACTACAGACCAGTGAGCCTTACTATTATTCCTGGCATAATGGTAAAGTACCATCTATAATAATAATAATAATAAGAAGAAGGAATAAGATCAGTGAGCATGTGGATAAACTTGGTCTGTTGAGCAGGAGTCAGGTTGGCTTCTGTGATGGGAAATCCTGCCTCAAGAAGAAGAAGAAGAAGAAGAAGAAGGAATAAGATCGGTGAGCATGTGGATAAACTTGGTCTGTTGAGCAGGAGTCAGGTTGGCTTCTGTGATGGGAAATCCTGCCTCACTAATCTGAACTTCTTTGATGGTGACAATAAGAGTATGTATAAAGGGGATCCATTGGACATAATATATCTGGATTCTCAAAAGGCCTTTGCCAAGGTTCCAGAGAACGTAATAGAATAGGACAGAATAATTACAGTTGGAAAGGGACCTGCAATGATCATCTAGTCCAGCTGCCTAAGGTTATTAAAGTCAATAGCAGTAAGACTGGAGGAAAGGTCCTTGTATGGATTGAAAACTGGGCAAAAGATGGGAAAGAAGGAGTAAGGATTAACGGGCATTTCTCAGGATGGAGAAGAATCAGCAGTAAGGTCTCCCAGGAATTGGTCCTGGGACTCATTTCATTCAGCATTTTCATCAAAGAGCTGGAGAAGGGAATGAACAGTGAGATCTTCAGGTTTGCAGGTGATATTAACTGAGTTTGGGTCACAGATTTTAGTGTAGATAAATGTGATCTAATGAAAAATACTCTAATCCCTACCTACATGATGCTGAGCTCAGAACTGAGGTGCTGAACTCTTGAATTCAAAAAGAGCTCTTGGAGTCATTGCTGTCACTTCTCTGAAATCATGAGCTCAAGGTGCTGTGGCAGCAAAAAACCCAAACCAAAAAAACCTGAGGAGTACAAAAGAGAGATGACATTTTGTCACCATACGAAGCTGTGATACACCCACATACTCAGTACTGTGTGCGGTTCTGGTTTCCACTTCTTAAGAAGGGGGCAGTGGAATTAAAGAAGATACAGAGAAGGTCAGTCAAAATGCTTGTGATGATGGAGCAACTGCCGTGTAGGAGAGACTAAAAAAGCTGGTATTCTTCAGCTTGGAGAGAAGGGTGAGGGCAGATGTGATCCAGGTTCACAAAATCACAGATGTGATGGATTAGCTAGATCTTACTGGTATCAGAGAGCTCAGAAAGAGCAAGATGTGCATAAAAGGATACTAGAATGACTACACAGGAAGGTAATCTCTAAAATCTCTACAGTAACACTGGATGCAGTGCAAGGGGAATGCGTTGCCAATAGTTGCCAAATTCACGTGCTCTCCCTAAATAGCTTTTCCTTTTGTTGTTATCCCCCCTGGCTTCTGCATTGCTGGCCAGGCATCAGCCAAACCCCCACAGAACTTCCCAGGGAGAAAGAGACCTAAGGGAAAAGTAAATCAAGGAGTGAAAACCCCACTGTTTGAGGATGCATGGATCTTATCCCAGAGCGTGTTTCTTATGTTGGAATGGTCTAATATTGGAGGCATTCTTGGCCATCCTAGAATGCAAGCAAGGAGTTGTGACAGGTTCTACAGAGACTTACTGCATAATTTCTTTTCTGTGTTAAAAAAAACTTTGAAGCACAGTCTCAGTTTCCAACTGAAAGAAAAGTATTGGATAGAAGACAAGTAATACATGGAAGAAACTGCTAAAGGAAATACTTAGAATGGATAAAAGAGTGTAAAACTGTATCTCACATAAATCAGTGCTTTTTAATCCTTTTTGATTTCCAGTGTCAGTGTATGGCAAATTTAACCTACTTAGAGTAAGTTTGCTTCTTTGAATTTCCTTTTGCAGATCCCTTAGTTCTCCCTGAGTTCTGCAGACCACAAGTTGATAACCACTACAGAAAAGATATCCTCTAGGAAGTTACCTATTTCTGGATTCTTTCTGCAAAGTGAGAGTAAATCTGCATGGAGACTGACCAGATTATAATAGCAATAATCCCACTGTAGTAATATTTCTTTTGTAGAGCTGAGTAACTGTACAATGCATAGCTGACTTTGGGGCTTAAGTTTTTAGGCAGATGCTCATCTGCTTAGAAAAGCACAGAGAAGGCTCCAAATATTACATACGATCTCCCCCTGTGGTGCATCTGTTCAGCTCAGACTTGCAAGGCACTGGGTTGTCATAATTTGTGAAATCTGGCTACAAACAAAAACAAAATCCTAGATGGTGAGGCTTACATGTCAGGAAGTAGTTTTGTTTTTTTTGTTTCTCCAGGGCCTAATAAGGATAACTCTGGTTATCCTTCTTTGTGATTCTTAGGTGCAACTGTACTGAAATAACAAATGCATCTGTTTCCCTTTCTCTGATACCAATCAAATGCCACACTGTGAAACAGATCTGCAGCTACAGTAAATTAACAGCAGTCCATTAAAACCAATTTCATTTACATGGAGTGAGAATTTGGTGCTGTATTTTGTATGTGAGAAATAAACAAACTTGATTTTAAAAAAAGAAAAAGAAAAAAAGAACTATCTTTTGCTATGTAACAATTATGCAAGTATTTCCAATAAAATAATAGATTGCTGGAAAGCATTTGATGAAGAGGAGAAATAGATAATAATTTTACTCTAAAGCTAAATTATATGAAGACTTTTTTTTACATCACCCACTTTTTCCTGACTAGAGCATGTAGGCCTGATTGTGACAGTACTAGCATATCGTCCCACCACATATCAGTCCTATTAAAAGAGAGAGATCCAATTAGTCTTTTTTCACCTTAATACCGCTGCCTTATCCCATTTTAATTTTGAAATTAAAACTTTTTAAGAGAAACAATACCGCAGTGCTAGAATAAAGCTTTCCAAAACTTCATGATCCTGATTCCCATCTGCTTCACCCCTTCTGTAGTCATTCTGGCCCTGCAAAACTTTATTACGTTAACGTGATAACATTTTTCCTTCTATCCTTGACACTCCAACGCTTCTCTCACTTACTTTGTTTCCTTTCTTTCCACCACTTTTATTTTCATTCTTTATGCTTATTTTTCTCTTCCTACTCTTTCTCCATAGCTATCCTGTTCTTACCCCTTAATATTCAAGTTGTTCAGAGTTATTTCAAAAATGGCCAATATACTCACTGTTACGTCTCAAATCTATTTCATTTAGGACCCAACTGTGATCACCACTGAATCTGAACACTTCCGTACGAGGGCTAAGGAATACAGCACAACTCTGCTTGACTAAAGGTATTGTAATCTGGACCTTTGTGTTTAAACAACTCTTTTAAAAATTTTTCAGATTAATATATTTATCATTTGAATTGTAATTTGGAACTAATTGTTCACAGCCCTCACTGTTGTTTCATACATCAGCGTGCACATTTTGTAATGAAATATGTGAAATTCCTTTGAAATAATGGGGGACAGAGAGTCTGTCCCTAAACTGCCTGCCCAGATACATGTCCTGGTAAGTGAGATAACCTGGGACTTCTGTAATCCAGAGAGTTTTTTTGGACATGCTACTGACTGGACTGCTGCTATTTAGCTTCTTGAACCCTTTTTCAGAGTATGTATTTATTTTATTTGACTTCCCCCCAAAGGGCACTTTGGTTTTACATGAGCTTGAATGCAATTCACTGGGTGCAGGAAGTCTTGAGGCAGGCTGATACACATTGGTTAGAACAGAACTGGCCAGTCTGTGCCTCTGGAGCTGCATGTGGCTCTCTAATGATTTAAGTACAACTCCTGGCTGGCATGGGAGCTGTGGCACAATCCCTGCTCTCAGAAGCAGTGAGTCAGCGAGAGCCTCTGAGGCCAGTATCAGTGGATTTTCCTGGCCTCAGCCTCTTTGCCTAGCTGAGCCCCATTCCTCTGGCGAGCTCTGCAAGGCCATGTCATCACCAGCCTCTCTGAACTGTTCGCATAGCCTCATTGCTCCAGAACAGGATACACATCTTAAGGTTTTTAACACAGTGACGTTTTTGATGTGGCGTTTGCAGGGCTGAGGAGATCAGACATTCTGGGAAAAGACTGTGAAATAGTCTGAGAGGTTATTTTTTAAAATTATATCTTTTCCTCAGCCACTGTAAATTTTTTCCAAGCCATATGATCCTCAAATTATCAATACAAATGGGAATACAATTAGTAGGTGTTCCATATCTTTATAGGCAGCATCACATTTTTGTGCCAGGAAGGCATACCTTTTATTCTATTAAACTGAGCAAAAGTCGTCTTCTGGGCCTCATCTTGTCTGTATGGTGCCATCTCTTCAGGAATACATCATCAGCAGAGTGCTTTGTCTCAGTGATGTATTACGCTAATACATCTGTTGCTTTAATGATATATTAGTGTAATACCTTATCAGAGTGATGCATACCAATGATCTATTACTCAAAAGGTGGTGCCATTCAGGAATGAGAGAATTCATGGACATATTCAGTATAATTATACAGATAAAAGCCAACATACATTACCCTGGAATCTGCTTTCATGGAACCGAGAACACCAGTTTTATGCTAGCCTGTTCAGTGCCATGTTCTAGTGCCATTGCACTAGGTTGGTAGCGCTGAGGCTGTTACATCTCTTTTAAACCTTTTAAATATACTAAGAGCAACTGCTATTAACCTGGGGTCACTGTGAAGCAGACTGTATCCAGTTACATTATTTTTACCGTATAGTAGTACAGTACTTACCCGTAACCATATGAAACCAAGTAACATTAACCTCCAGATAGTCTGAAGAATGTATCATATCTCATTATAATAATCTGGGCTTCATCCTTTGCTTGACTTTAATTATTGTCCATTCTCAAACATTTTCAATTACATGACAGTTGAACTTCAGCCTGTCATTAACTGTAGGTCTCTTTAATCTCAACCTTCATTTTCTCTACCATTACTTTTTTTTTCATTACATCAGCCACTGAAAAACAGATAAAGTCAGTCTGATTTACATTGTTTTGTGTGGTGTGTTAATTAAATATTTCAAAACACCATCCAGAGATTGTGGCAAAAACCAACTTTCTATTTTTTAAACTTTCACTGTAAAGAAGGGTAAAAAATGTAAACCAGTGATATAAAACCCTCAAAATGCAAAGCTTTTTCCCCTCTTGCCTTAACTTTTTCACTAATTGGGTCCAACCTAAAGAGAAAGAGAAACAGAACCACATTTTGGCATGTGGTAATTTAACTGAGGTATAAAGTATTGATTAGCTTATTTGCATTTTTTTCTAAGTGTGTTTTACACCAAGG
>NW_010115693.1:0-6020 GCF_000699245.1 Pterocles gutturalis | reverse complement strand
CTAGTAGAACACTAAGGCCTCCAACTTGTTTCTGCTCATCACAGTGGGAGAAAAGGTGCATAGGTACCTTTACAGTAGTTGACAAATAATCCAACCCAAAACAATTAATAACTTACGTACTGACATAAATGAGGGAGAAAAGGACAGGAAAAGTATTTATAGTATGTAAATACGTGATTTTTTTTTCCTCTTTACTTTTGTTATCTCCAGCTTCATTGCTAGTGACAGGTATCATTTTAATTTGCAGAGAGGGTTGCTAAAGCAACTTTCAGGAACGTATTTAGTCAGGTGGTAAACTGAATTCACAGAAGCTGTAAATGTGGATACAGCAGGATGAATGTGGAACATCCTACTCTTTACATTCCTAATTCTCCAAGGCCACTCAGATGACCTGTGACCTTCCAGTCTGGAAACTGCTGACCCAGATCTTTCTCCTGCCTCACAGGGGGATGGAGGTGCAGAAGCTGTCTTTGTAAGAGTCTGATGCAAGAAGTAAACTGCCCTCATCAATAGAGCAAGACTGAGTAGAATAGCTTGTACAGGTGTTATGGAACTGCTGAAGCAGAAGGTGGCGTAACAGGTTGCAGTAGAGGGTGAGGTCTGGCTGCACAAATGAGACAGCAAGATACAGAGCAGTGCCGAACTTTTGGGCAGCAAGTGGCAGTGGCACTGGCAGGGGCCTTTCTGTCAGAAGGCTTATCACAGCCAAACTGAGCCTTGGCTCGTAAAGCATCAGGGTTTGGAAGGAGGTTGCTGTAGCTGGAGTGTTCCAGTCGTCATCCCGTGTTTTGTTTGTGTGTTTTAAATACTATAATCTCAACGCTTATCAGGGAATTCATGGGTGGGGCTATACTACCTGATCTCTGTCAGAGGTGAAAGCAGCCTGCTAGCACAGCAGTGCGGGAAGTATGGCTGCAGTCAGAAGAGAGTCCTTCAGCAAGAAACAGTGACAGATTTATTCTGATCGAGAAACCTGCAAGTTACCTGCATCTTGGTGGGGTGGGGGAGGAAAGGCATTATCTTTATCTCGCCTGAGAAACCCTAAGCCTCCGTGGGACTGACTTCCAGGGCCAGGCTGGAAGTCAATATTTTACCTGAAAGGAGAATTGCTCAGGTCACTGTTCCTAGGATATTTGCAACCTTTCCTGCTCTTTTTACCTGAGGAAATGGGTTATTTCACTGTGTATTGACTAGGATTTGTTAGTCCTGAAAATCTACTGGATCTAGCAGCAGAAGTTTCTGTAGTGTTGGCCTCCTGGTTGTGGTGGGTCTCATATGTTCCTTGTACAACCTATGACAGAAGCCTTCCAAATCATTATTAGCAAACACAGTAACTGTTAATTCTGATAAACTGCAAGTGAGCAAATAGACCTTTGCGTAACTTGCCTTGTGTGCGAGCAATTAGGAGGGACGGATTTGGTACAGGAAGAGAGACTAGAAGGTGGGCTGATACTGTTCTCTTCGTGCATATGTACTTACTCATGAGACGTAATATATTTAGGGTCACAACAGTCTAGTAAGGTAGGGGATGTGTTAGTCTTTGCTTAAGAGATGGAGAAAAAGAACAGAGTGAAATGCTTAATGGTCTACAGCAGCCTAGGGGACTGCGGGGGAAGGGTGTGGTCTTATCCAGAATGGCTTGAATAGGCATTCAGTTGCAGGCAGCCCTTGTTTGCTGCTTTAGAGGTGCCGTTTGTGGGGTCTTTGGGAGCACATCTGAATGATGAGTGACTTTGGGTTTTTGTTTTTCTGCGTTAATTTTGGTGACATCTGTTGTCCAATCTTGTTTGTGGTGTGCTACACAAACGCTTTTGCTAGTGTGGTGCAGAAAAAGAAGAATGATAGACAAGGTGGGTGGCAATTGCTCACATTTGCTCAGACTGTACTGCCACTGAATGTCAAACCGTGCCATGTTACTAGGCTGTGTGAGGTTATGTGTGATGGTTTACGACACAGCACTCCTTTTAGTTAAATGGCATGCCTTTTAGTTAAATGAATGATAGAATGATAATTGATTTTTAAGAGGTTCAGCTACCAACAAATTTGATGTTTTGGGCTGAACTGGTCTTTCAGTTCCCTCTGCAGTCCATGGAGAGAGCAAGGCTTTTCTAGGGAAATGCATCCTACCTTCCACAGGATGGGGAACACTTGCCAACTGGTAGTCCTTAACTCGCTCTTTTGGCAACCTAGAAATCTAAGTTACATTAAATGACTAAGTCTCTGTAATAGTGAAGACTAGCCGAATTTGCATTTACTGTCTATTGTCTAAAACTCCCCAAGGCTGGCATCTTCCATTAATTTCAAAAAGCTTTGAAACAAAACCTGACACTACTGCATGTCTGAAACTCTGTCAACAACAAAGTGGCAGCTAGATTAGCTGGAATGGGTTTGAGAGGGGAGAACTGTGAGGTGACATACAACCTCTCACAGTTTACCTGTGCTCCTCTGGTACAGGCTGCTATCTACCTGGCACGGTCACTGGCAAAAGCTTAGCATATCACCCCATGTTTTGTGTTTCTTAAAACAGGAAAAAAAAAGCCCCTAAAACAATAAGATTGTAAATCTCAACTGGAAAATAGTAAGGCAGAAAGTGGAATCAACAGAAGAGAAGCAGGAGGTGCTGGGGCAGCAGAAATGGGTCAGAAACTGCTTAATCTGGATCAGAAGCAGCTGAGTTTGCTCGACTCTTGTCTTAACACCTGGGCTGCACAATACAGTGGCTAAGGTGAAGGTATACAATTAATTCTTCTGATTCTGTTATGGGAAAAATTACTTTTGGCAAGAGGATGGAAAGAGCAGTTGGGGGCAGTAAAGTGGCTCAGGCCTTAGAACAATTTGCTCTGGTGTATGAGAGCTAGAATCATTAGCCTCTATGAGCAGATCAGTGAGGATTTTGTCATTGATTGAACTGGGACCAGGGTTTCACTGTAATTACTAATTATGGCAAATGTGCAACAGTTGTGCTGCTGCTTAAAGCTGAGCTGTTTGCTTCTGGGATTTTTTTTGCCAATGATAGAAGCTGGTTCCTTCCCTCTCCCAGCTTTTCAGGCATGGGAAGCAGGGCTCATAAACCCCTGTGCTGCTTGCTTTTAAAATGTGTGACTTAAAACGTAGGATTTGGCTGGTGAGGATGGATGCGTGGAAGGGGCATTCAAGCAAATGAATGGTGAGTTCTGCATTACTTTCTTCTTCAGCCCCTCAGGCACTGCTTGGTAGAATTACCTGATTTTAAAAAAAAAAAAAAAAAAAAAAAGGACTTGTAGCAGAAGAGGGTCTTTCTGTAAAATGTCGATACTATGTCAGTGGTAATACAGGCATTCTCATCTCATGTTGACATGATAGCCATTTCTTTTTATAGATACTTCTTGGGGAGATTTTTTTTTTTTTTTTCAGAATAGCTCTCTTCTGTTTCCAGTCTAGAGTCTCCAGAGAGCTGTGATAATCAGTAAAAGATATATGAGCCTGGAAAACAAGTTCACAGAACTGGTGTCTTCTTCAGGACAACTGCAAAGAAAGTGTTAACATTTGAGGTAGTTCCTATTAAAAAGTCTGAGGAAAAGCTGTTTTTTATTTGGAAAAATACCAAACCACTGTTTGGGGAAAGTGTGCAGAGGGGTGTTGATTTATCAAAAGTCAGTTTTCTCTAGCAGTGTTGACTAGGTGACCAGCTGAATACTCCAAGTTATAGACGTACTGTCTAGCGAGCCCATCTTCTAAAGCAGAACAGGAACATACTTGGTAGGACTTCAACATCAGGATTTGATTCACCTTTTTTCCTAACAACTGTTCCTGCAAAAAAAAAAAAAAAAAAAAAAAAAAAAACAAAACACCAAACAAACCAAAGAAAACAAAACCAAAACCAAACCAAACAAAAGGAGGGGAAAAATAATACTGATCAGCAGCACCTCTAAGTCTTGGTCACTGGATAAGCAGCAGGATTGCCAGCTGAGTCTGTGTTGGAATGACAGCTGTCATGCATTATCTGCTGGCCTGCCTGCTTTCCTTCAGAAGGAAACTCTGATGCTTGGAGAGGCAGATGACTGGTGATCAGGAGAACTTCCCTGCAGTGAAGATACAGTCTGAGAGAGTCTGACAGGAAGGTAGCTGAAGACTAACAGCACAATTGTGTTATTTTAGCTCCTTAGTGTTTGTCCTAAATCTTTACAGGATGTTTCCATCAAATGCTTTATTTCTCTTCTACAGAAATAAGCTGAACTATTGAAAGTGGTAGTGGGGAGGATACAGTGAATTGCCCCACACTTTGGTCTGCCCAGATCATGCTCAGGGGCTAGTGTTCAATAGTGGTTCCAAAAAAAACCAAACCAAAAAACCTGAACCTACTTAGCCCCCCCTCCCCAAACCTTACCCACATCTAAAACTGCCATTAGGAAAAAAAAAAAGCCTTGCTGCTCTTTAGCTCTGGAAACACTTAAGCTTAGCTGTCACTGTTTAAAAATTTTCTGAAGTTAAACTGAGACTGAACCATAGTACCCAGTTTGACCAGTGATTGTAGTTTAGCCTGATCTGAATCAAGAACATGGCTACCATCCCCCATGGATGGAGGCAGCTGTTCAGCTGCTCAGAAAAGGCACTGGTAGCTACTGTATTCTTCCAGGTCAAAGGAGTGGAGGAGAATGGAAGAAGCTACAAGACAAGTTGATGACGCCCAGTCTTCATACTGCAGACTGCTTGTTAGTGAACTCCAGGATACAGGTGAGCTAAGTTCAGTTTCTTTCTTGAAGGAACTGGTTCTAACCCGTAACTTGAACTTACTTTATAAAGTGTGCCTATATTACTTGGTATTTGTCTATGCAGGATGGGGAAACTTGTTCAGGAAAATGCATAAACTACTACTAGGAATAAAATCCATTTTCTACTAGCCCTCGGCAGCTTCTCAGTGTGAGGGCTGGTCGCAGATCTGGTTCTGAGGCACCTACAGTCATGAGCTATCTAGGCACCTCAGTAGCCTAACACAATTCTGGATTCTGCCCCAGAGGTGAGACTACAAAAAGACCCATATTTTAAACCAATCTTTCTGTGTTTGTGCATTGTGTGATGCTTTTTCTCCCTTTCAAACGTGAGTGCATCACCAATGCTATTGCTATGACCAACTTAATAAAATCAAATGAACAAGTAGAAGGTGCAGACCTGGGGAAATCAGTCCCTGTTTTCAGTGGTGAAAGTACCAGTTTTCTAGATGCTTAGTAAACGGTCATCAGAAAGATAATAAAAATGGTAGAACTGGAAAAGACTAGTAGTGAGAACTGAAAACTTGGCTTCTGAATCCAGGATGAGTTGTCACATTGAGAGTGACTCCTTTATGTCCAGTATGTGTCCTGCAATTCAGAACTTTAAAAGCCCACTGGTTTAGGATTGTACTGACTATTGCAGGCTTTTGAGTTACAGTGGCATAATGAGGCGGCTGACTGCATGCTTTTCTCATCTCTGGCAGGTTTGAAGTGAAACAAAGGTATGTTAGTCTAACACACTGTACTTGCCATTATAACAGTGTGAGAAGGTGTGCAAGAGCAGCTAGGGAAGCTCAGCTGATGAGCAGCAACTTACTAAACCACAGTTTCTTACCATGTGGGGTTATCTATGTCCTATTTTTTTGTCTGATGCTGCTGTGGAGTGTGTGCATTCTAGCAGCAGTTGCTCTTTGCTCTTTCCTGGTAGGTAGTAATATTCATGAATACTTTGTGAAGAAAGGTCTAGGATAGAAATTGCAGTACTAGATTATTTTTTTTTTTGGCAATTGAATGGTTAACAGCATTAGCATTTACGTATTTGACTGGTTTGAGATGAATGGGTGAAATTCATACCGTCTCCAGAGCCTCGGTTGTGTCTTCTGTGTTAAATTCACATATTTTGTGTTAATAATGAGCAGTTCCACAGCTGGACCCACAGGAAAATGGCCCAAGTGAAAGTTACTGCTCAGGTCCAGTGGCACATCTCACCCGGTGTCGTGTCGGACTGGGGAAGCTCCTGAGGTGAGCTCCCTATGAGAAACAGTCATGAAC
>NW_010115692.1:0-30665 GCF_000699245.1 Pterocles gutturalis | reverse complement strand
AACCCAAACCATTCTATGATGCTATGAAATACAGGAGGAAAGGAAAACAGTAATCGACAACACTTCCCTTCCTCGGTATCCTGAGAATGGCTATTAAAATTGAAACTATTACCTGTAACTGAAAAATAATTATATATTTCTGTAATGCTCTGAACAGTTTCATATTGCAGCTGCCTGTCAGAACAACTTGCTGTCACACACCTCGTTATGTTATTTGACATAGCTGCTTCATTTTCTAGATAACACAGCACATGAAAGTCAGCAACCTCACTAGCAATGAAAAAAATAAGGAGATAAAGCCCCCCTTTTTAACACTCTTTGCTGTTGGTAATGTATAGAAGGACCTTCACCTGCCTTTTGCTTATCTAGCAGATGCATAGAGACTTAATTTCCAGAATACAGCAGCCTGAATCATGGAAGAGAAAATATTCACTCCTAGGAAAGTTCACTTCTCTATAGACACACTTACTTAACTATGTGATTCATAAACTCCCACCATCACATCTCAAAAAACAATAATTTACTACAAAGCTACTTATTTTAATCAGCATATACTCTAATATCTCATTTGCAAACTGCAAAAAAAGTTCTTGTAAGTGAAGATTTTAATTGACTGAGTAGCGAAAACTACAGAATCTGCTGAAAAATAATTACCTGTAAATTCCTTATAGGCCAAAAGAACTTTCCAAATCTATGCAGGTATCTCATTTTGATTAAAAGACCAAACAGTGGCTTATTAACAATAAAAAATAGTCAAATGATGTTATACTCATTCTGCAATACTGTCTCCTTTCCTTTTTGTGCTGTGACATACAGACTCACACTATGTCTAGGATCTACTCTGCAATGCTGAGCGTATGTGTTAAAGCTTACCTCCAATTAACTTGAATACCTTACTAAAGCAGAATAAAAAAATCTTACCTTATTAGAGCTTCATTTTCTGTTCTTTCACTGAAAAGAGTAAAGAAATCTGTATTAAAGATCCATTTGGTAAAAAGTACTTTCTAAAGTTACTATTTTAGTTTCACTTCAATTAATACCAAAACTATGGGCTTCTTTTTACATAACTGAAATAAATTTCCATTATTTTGGAGAGTTAATCATTCTCCAAACTCTGGGGTGGATGCCTTTATTTATTTACTATCTTAACTAGCTGTTCTGAACAAACATTTAAAATGCTTTGGAAATATCTATACAAACAACAGATCTAGTCTCTTCCTCACCTAAACTGCAGGCTGATTAGGTACACTTTACAGGTTTATTTTCACTGCAAGCAGTATTTTATTACCAGTATTTGTATTACTATTATTTTTATTGGACACTTTATATTTTCTACTATAAGATGGACTTGCATTGCTGTATGGCCATTCAAAGAATTTCCCAGCCTGGAAGGTTTTTTTAAAGCAGCTATTTTCTGCTCAGTCCCAAAACACGTAGGGTCAGCAGCAGTTGTAGAAGAATGAAAGCATCAAGCCATTTCCTTAAACATCTGCTTCAACTAAGCCATTCTAAATGGCATATTTGCCAACAGCTTACAAACGTACCTCACGAAATCCGAAAAACAAAAAAGCTTTAAGAACATTCTGAAAAAGTTCCGGCATGACTCAGAACAATCAATGAATTACAAGGCCTGCAAAAATATTAATTAACCTTTCAATTACTTGTAACTTTCATTCAGTCCTTTGAAACTGAGAACAACTTTTTAGAGGCATCAGCATTATAATTGGGAATTGGACTCTGGTAAATCTGAAGTAAATGGGAAATTTTTGCCACTAATATCTGTAAGAATCACACTTTATCTTATTTCATTTTCTAAATTAGCATAATACACAGCATGAAATAAAAGACAAAAAGCCAAGCCAAATAAAATCTGACAATTATTATTGGTATTTGTTGAAAAGCAGAGAAAATCATCCTGAGTCACAAGCAAAGCATCTCAACCTCTAGCACTTTCTGTACACCTCATTAGCCATCAGTCAGTATGGTTAGAAATTTACAGATGACGGGAAAACAAGGAGAGACCTTGTTCATCTTTGTCAAGGACAAGTTCAAAGCTTGGCCTCAAAACATGTGATCAATGCAACAGCTGACAAATTCTCTGCTCTACAGTGAAAATACTGTGTTTTGTGGGGCAGAGGGTCTAATAACAGAGTCTCCCAGGAATGGTTGTGAATCTGTCAATCTGAGGCAAGCAAAAAGTGAATAGCAGAAGTTCCTCTTCCCTTAGTTTAGAGTATGTTCACCTGGTATTTTATGTGACCTATAAAATGAGCCTATTTCAGAAATGGAACAGGTACACTTAAAAAGAGACACACAGTGCAGGAATTTCATTAAATTAAACATCCACTTGAAAGAAAAGGTACGAGTTCTCATTTTTATGAATCAGCTCATCAGAGCTGACATTTACAATGTCTGATTTACCACAGCTGAGCCTCTACACATGTGTACCTACAAAGGAAGAATTACTACAAGGTCATTTCATTACTTGATCAAACATATAAAACCTGATAGTTTTAATTTGCTGCAGCTCCTTCTGATAATCAGCTATTAAAACATGCATCAGCACCAGATTACTTCACATTTACCCATCCAGCTTTAGGTGTGGGTCACCCACTAGAGGTAACTTAAGAAAGGTTTTGCATGCACTGCAGGCATCCAGGGACAGCACCAGGAGATGCTGTATCACTGGATGCGCTACTCAGGGTTTCAATAGGATTGAGTGGGATTTATTACAGCGTGAGCCAAATCCTTCTTACTTTTCTCATGCAAAACACCCACTGCAGCTAGCCAGAGTGCAACTGAGGACAAATTATGTCTCTGATTCTTTATTACTCACCTGTCCCAATACTACAATGGTCCACAGCATAAAGTTTATGGGACGAGAATGGTGTTTTGTGGGCAGTGAAAGCAATATCTTACAAGGTAGCCTGGTTTAACCACAAAGCAGGTACAGAGGCAAGTCTGAAGAAGACTAAAGTCATCCTGGACTTGTGACAAGATCCACAGCTTTCAAAGTGAAGTATTTCTATGCTAGAAACACTCACTGCACAGGCTGCTTTGAAGCATATTTAACTCATCCTACATACTTTTAGAAGAATGAAAGCTGATTTTGCCAGGGTTTATGACTCCCAGTAAAAAGAAAAAAAAAATCCTAGCATGCTTAAAGAAACAGTTTGCATAAGTCTACCTTATCTGATCTAGCTGTTGATAAGAGGACAAGCTATAATGAGGGCCACGAGCACCTCCCATCATACGTTCTCATGGCGCTGCTGCCTGCCTAGCTTGATGGTCTTGGTAGACATTTGGCCAAGAAGACCATGTCCAAGAGAAAGAAGGGCCCAGTATTGTTCTCCATCAGGCAGCAGGAAGGTCCTATCTTCAGGTCATCTGGACTCTGTCCAAGTGGAGATAACTCCGCTTCAGTGTGCCTGAAACCACACTGGGTAAGTGAGGCTCCAAGCATTCAACGGTCCCTGCAGACTTGTCAGGCTTCCTGCCTTATCTGCCCCTGACACCTTGTAAAAGAGTTTCACGTGGGCTCTTCGCTTTCACATAAAAATACGACATTTCCTGTTAACTGCTTGCACTGCTTTAATGCCTAATGACTCCCTTGCTTAGATGGAGAGGAAGATCTCTAAAAAAAAAAAAAAATGTTGCCATTTTCATTGCAATACTCAGATGTGTCATATTTTTAAGCATATTTCTCTTTACAGCAGAAACTATACTTGCTGCCAGTCACCAAATGTGTCATCTTCGGATGCACTGTGGAGGGATTCTAGCAAACCGCCTCAAAAGCACATCAATACAATTAAGTTAAACTAAGCTGACAAATGTCCACACTCAGTGACAAAAGGCTCTGTAATTTCAACAAGGTATTTACAATTATCCTTTCAATTCAGACACAAAAAAAATATAAATCTTTTTTGCAAGCTCCATCTTTTTCGGAACAACTCCTTATGAATCAGTTTTGTAAATACTAACACTAAAAACCTACTGACAGAGTTTGCTTTACCAATGTAGTTTGCTACTAATGCTGTTCATGACTCGTCTTTAAGAAGACCAACTCTAGTCAAACTACAGAAAACTAATACTGACAAATTGATAAGATGGCAGGATAGATGTAGATTAAAATTTCCTCCTTTACCAGACTTAGAAAATTCTCGACTGCATCGAGTTGTACACTTAAAAGCCTTCCTTTGAGTTTCAGTCACTATTATTTCATCTTTTCTGTTGCATGCGGGTCAGCAGAAATTGAAAAGCTGAAGATAAAGCAACATATCTTGCCATTAACCAAAACATGGGTTTTATCCCTATAACGAATACACCCAATTAACTAAAACAAGTACTTTTGAAATGGTTCAGCATTTATCCAGTACACAGTAGGAGAAAAGGCATCCATGTGCAATTCACAAAATTTAGATATAAATGACATATTCTTTGAACAGATATCATATTAGGGATGAAAGTGCTACTCTTCTTCTTCTTCTACATATATTATTATTCTCTAGCAAAATCTTATTAATCCTACTAAAAATTACTTTTAGGCTCCTGAAATCCTACACAGACCTCTTCAATTAGAAAGAAACAACTAGGGGGAAGTTCTTTAAAGTTACAAAAACATGCAAATCTTTTCAGTCTCTGGACAGATTCACCATCATCCCAGAATTTGCCTCAGTTTACTTTTGTGGTCCCCACAGGATGCTCTGATGTTCAGAGGTCCACAAGGAGACTGACTGAGCAAATCAACTACAATTTCTTTTTTCCCAAAAGATCACAGAAAGCCAACCAGGCCTGGAAAAGCCACTGAATTCTCATTCCATCAGAGCCAAGGCAGGAAAAAGAAATGGGTGGGGGACCAAGAATCCCAACCAAGAGATAAATTTATTCCTAAAGCCACTCCATTAAGTTTGGCTTTCAGTTCTGCTGTTTAGCAGCTCCCAGTTAAGAATTAAAATGCACAACAGTAAAAAACAAAACAAAACAAAACAAAACAACCCAGGGGGAAAAAAACAAACCAACGTAACCAGGGAAAATCTCACTGACCTCCCCCAGCAAAGTTCTTCCTCAAGATGCAAGGAACTCTGCTGGCACAGAAACATAATTTAATTCTTCCTGCCCCACCAGTCTTGACTCAAAGCCATTTGATTTCACAGTTCCAGCAGTTGCAATAGTTAGCAAGTTGTGCCATGCACTCTGTAGAGTGAAAAGCCATGACTGCAGCATGCCAAAGTCTAAACTGTGACAGGCATATTCATTTCTGACACTCTACACAGAGTGCTTTGGATTGTTTGGTGCTTCCTTAGGGAGACTCAGGCTCTGCAGGTGCGGGGAGGCTGTAGATAAGCCTGTGTGCACAGTCTAAACTCTGGGACCTACAGATGCATCCTGAGAACGTTTACTACCACTACAATGCTAATCATAATTATCATGTGGGTATATGCTCTCTGTAGGATAAAAGGAAAGAAGAAAGACCGTGTTTAGATTGGACAGCAAAGACAAGATCATAGCTGGAAGGCAGAAAACACATAAAATACTGCCATTTAAGGTATATGTACAGGTTAAAAATTAGCCATCACTGCCAAAAAACTGCATGTAACTCCACCTGCAGCTATCCATGCCTACACCCAACTGCCAGCTGCAAGAGGAATACGTGGTCTGTGTTCTGCTGCCCCACCAGCATGACCAGTCACAGAGCCACTGTCTGGCATCTGTCCTCCCCAAGGAAGGGCTGAATGCATATGCACATTCCTCTTTCTTCACCCACTATTTACTATTGCTCTTGATGACTGGCTGTCACAGAAATCATAAAGTTCAATTATTTTTTTGGAAGCTAGTCCTCCTCCTGGGTCTAAGAAGTCTTAAATTTCAGCCAGGTAGCTTGACCCAACTGTTCAGAGGTGGAATAATGAGGAAATCAATGCCATCATTGCTACTGCTGTATGTTTATTGAGCCCATCCTAAAGAGTTAAAAACGCACAGCTGCTTTACTGAAAATACTAGGAATAGGCTGTCCAGAAGCTATCATCCTCTCCAGTAAATGGTGAGTCCACGGACAGTAATGTCTACAGTCCTGTTTTGCCAGCATGTCCATTACCATTCTCTGTTTTAATGAAGAATTAACAAAATTAAAATACACTTTGGCTAGTAGACCTTCAAGTTCTATTACAGTACATTTATTTACATTATAAATGGTAATGTCACTATTTTCCTTGACTTAAAAAAGGACAAAGCTAAATTAATTTACTTCTAAAATAAAAACTGTATCAAAAACATTTGTTACAAATCCTCAAACTTATTTTTCTATTAATTTAAAAAAAAATATTACTTGTGCCATTAAAAGGAAATGCTAATCTATTATTGTAATGTAGGGATTTCAGGAGAACTAAGCAGATCTCAGAAAAGGGCAGCTATTGTCTCTATGCATAACATAACCATATGCCCTAAACCCAATTATTTTCTCCCTCTGAAAGGTATTTAAGGATGCCATCTCGATAGGGCCTGGCCCAGTGCCACCAAAAGCACAACGATGCACATTTGTCTCTATGCATAACATAACCATATGCCCTAAACCCAATTATTTTCTCCCTCTGAAAGGTATTTAAAGGATGCCATCTCGGTAGGGCCCGGCCCAGTGCCACCAAAAGCACAATGATGCACATTGTAGTCCATGAGAAACCTTCCATTCAGCTTAGGGTTGAAAACCTTGCCTAGGTTCAAAAACCCAATTACGAAAGGCATCACAATGTTGAAAAC
This sequence comes from Pterocles gutturalis, assembly GCF_000699245.1. Classification (NCBI taxonomy): domain Eukaryota; kingdom Metazoa; phylum Chordata; class Aves; order Pterocliformes; family Pteroclidae; genus Pterocles; species Pterocles gutturalis. The sequence goes on along the minus strand of NW_010115692.1, from coordinate 23,912 downwards.
AAGCCTTCATACATATTTTTGAACCATCAATGTTCATCACTTTTCTGAGTATTGCCCAAAACTTCACAAAAAACTAACAGTATTCAAATCTGAGGGGCACCTTCAAGCCATAAATGCAACGTATGAAGGTGGTGAAATGGAAAGTTTTGATGACTCAAGGGTATTCATCCCACACGTGTTTAACCATCCACTGCAGTTACTGGTGGAAGTTACCACTTCTGAGATTGATGGTGCAAACATCATCCTGGAATTTTCTCCTCAGCTTACGGAAGGAACCCAAAGAGCAGACAAGCTGAGACACCCAAAACAAGGTGAGACATTTCATCCTTAGATTCAGACTGCTTTACACCAGATGCCTGATTTTAATCATTGTCCATATGACTGAGTAAGCATGAACTATAGCAGAGATAAGACTTGGACCTTCAAACCCTCTATCAGAAAGCATGTATTTTTCTGCTAATCATCACCCCACTGACACGAGAACGATTATGGTTGCTTTAATTGCCCCTAGTTTGTCTTCTATGGGATTGCAGAATTAAAAAGGCAAGGACAAATGTACAGTAAATATTGCTGCACAATATCCCCAGCCAGTGAACGTCATTACTGAGTCCTGGAATAAAACATGACAGACTTTGTCCTCCAACTCACGATACATCCAGAACATGGTTTTTTTGTAACATTCCTTTCTTCTATTTTTTTCTACCTGTATGCCATGTGCCCTCATGTAAGTCCCATGTACAGTACACACCCCAGTAAACTGTCCCAATGCAGTTCAGAACTGTGACACAGACTGCAAGATTTGAGCAAGGAATATGTCTGTAAATTCTGCACGCATTTTGAAAGCTATGAAAAATACCCTATGAACAAATAAAATGGAAATCCACCATTTGAGTCAGTGCAAAGCAAGCTTAGATAGGAGGGCAACTTCTTATTTATGGTACCGTGAAGATTTTAAGGAGCATTGTACAACAACACTATGTAATCATCAGGCCAGCAATTCTGCTGGGAAGTGGTTTTCAAATGGCAGTTTTGGTTGTCTGTATGAGAAAGAGACGATGAAGTAGAAACAGGCATTTTTAATAAGGGCTTTGGAAAATGTCTCACTATGCCCAGTATATACAGCACATATAAATCTTCAGTGAAACACCATTACGATTAACTAGTCTCTGCAGCTGCCTAACTTTTCTTCTTCATTTGTGGAGAGGTGGTGATAAACACCAGTAGTGACAATGCCATCATTTGCTAGTGATAACCAACTATGACTAAATTCAAAATATTGTTGAATCAAGATTTTCTGTCTAAGCTAACAGGACAAAAGTCTTAAGAAACTATATTTACTTTATTTTCTGGAGCTAAGGTCAAGAATGCTGAAACTCCAGGTCTTTTTGAAGGGTGTGATTGTGCTAAACTCTGAGTAAGAGACAAACTGACAGATTTAGGCATTTGTTTAGTAACTATGTAGTAATGTACCAAAGCCGATCTGTTGCATTTGCCTTTTATGTTTATTTCTACAAAAAAAAAAAACAAAAAACAAACAACTATCAAAGTACTCAAATTCAAAACTACAATCACGCACATCGAAAACTTTTGAATGTATGACCAGCAGGTAAGGGGAAAGTGGTATTTTCCCCATTTTCAATGGTCCATAAAAAAACTTGATTTACATTTCCATGTTTTCAGAAAGACAGTGGTATTTGTTTCCCTCCCCCTCCCCAGTATATCACAGATAATACTCAGCTGCCAGGTTTATGAGGTATTTGCAGATGTAACTCAACAGACAAATCCTTTGTTACAAATAGAGAAGAAATAATGGGGATTTACAAAGCTGTAATTATACTGAGAGGGTTTAAGCATAAGGATGTATTAAAAGAAATACTATACGCAAAATAATTTTTTTCAATAAATCCTCTGAGCATTATCACCATTTACGCTAAGGACTCTTTTATAACATTACCATAAAAGGGATTTGAAATGCATGTCATCCCTAAAGGATGCCTGCAGTCTCTGCCAAGCTCTCCTGTGTAGGCTGAAGTTGGTAGCATATATCTGTTTTACGGTTAGCAAATGATGATAAATGAGCAGAGCAAACTTTGAGCCCAAAGCAATAAACCACACTAGAGGTAGATGATGTACTCCAGCAACCAGCCAAAGCATGTCAGCTGCTGCAAGCCTTGGCATTGAAGGGGGAGCAGAGACCAAAAGGTGGTGCCTGCAGTCCCACCAGCCGCCGCCGCGCAGCTGCATGGTTGCATGATGAGCATGAGGAGAACAACAGACCAATGAGCCCACCCCCGCTACAGATCAGGCTCTCTGCCCACACTAAGTGCCACCAGCACGTGAATGACAATGCATCAGTTGAGTAACACCCTGCCGAGGACAAAGACCACCTTCATGCCTTTGCAGTGGTCCATGTGGTCAAGACAGGCACCTGGACATACAGGAGTGGGATGCCCCGACTCATGGTGGATGCAGCCAGTATTCTGGATCTCCTGTTTCACCAGCAGCCTCCTGAGGACAGGCCCTTCTTCTGCACCAGAGACCTGTGGCTGGCTGCACGGACCCACACCAGTTACAGCTCTGTCTGAGGATGCTCTGAAGTGAACTGCCACACAGCTTGTTCCAAGACTACAGAAACACAATATGAAAGATGACTTCAGCATACCTCTGTCTCAACTAGAGAGGATGTTAAGTTTCACTTTAAGTATTCCATGAGCAGAATCTAGCTGAGAAGTTAGTTTACAATATGGTGCACATTCTTTATTTAGTTATCGACTGCTACCGTAAGTTCTATCTTTGTAAAGTCAGGAAGATCTCTACATCTCCCCACAATGAAACACTAATCTGAGAATCACAAAGTCAAAACATTTTGTATAAAGTTATCCTGAGATCCTTCTGATCCTACTGGCTTATTGTTAAACTAAAATGGGAGAATCTGACTGTTAGTCAAAGAACTATAGTAAATAAAACTGGGGTTACTTTACCAAACCTCTTCTCTAGGATCAGTGATTCATTATCATAGTTTAAATTTTGAAAATAACTAATTATTGGTGGGCAGTAGCATGGAGAGTTACGTACTGGATTTTTAAGGTCACCCTTCAACACACCAAAACAGTTACTAGTGATACATATGCCAAGAAACACATTAGTTTATTATTAATTGCTTTGTTGGAGACAGGAACTACAATTAATTAGATGGTCAAGAGAAATCCAGATCCAACGCAACAGACGCCAATATCCCAAGTAATAGGTCTCCCACGCAGAACTTTTTCTCTTAATATATTAATTACAATGTTTTGACTTCTGGCACATATCCGTGAACCAGACAGGGCTGCAGGAAGGCAGCGCAACAGGACTGCAGAAGGAGAAACGAAGCAGTATGAGGCATGTTCAGCAAACCCATGGTGCAAGGGGGCTGAGTGGCCCTGATTTGACAGGAGGGCGAAATGAGCAGCATCACCTCCACTATCCTTCCAAGTCAGAGCAGAGCTGATGGTGAAAGGAGATGCTCAAAGTCCACTGCTAGACGAGAGGAGCAGAAAAGCAACTCTGAGAGAATACAGCAGAGAGGCAGAAATTCACAGTCTTCCAGCCTGATCACACTGATGCATTATTCCATGTCCATAGGGAATCTCAGACACAAAACATCCTACTTTCTCTTTTCTCTAATTTGTTCATACTTGTTTTGCTTCCTGCTTATAAGGGAGGTATTCTTTTCTTCAAATGCATCAAAAGTACAATACGACAAAGCAACTGAATGTTGCAGCTAAGCTACAAAAGAGCAGAAATCTGCATTTTTCACTTTAGAAACCAGAAGAGCTTTTGTTCCATATAATATTTCAACATTGTTTGTTTTATTTTATTTCAGGCTCAATCTATGACTTTCATATTTGGGATTGGTCATATGGACTATGTAATGGAAAAGCTCCATAACTTATCTGAATCACTATTTTATTTTGTTCTCCTGTGGTTCCAATTGTTCATCGTTAATTAGATCCAGCCATAACATCTCATTGTGCAAAAGGCATACTCTGTTTTAATCAAAATCTTGGACGGCATTTTGGATGGCATCTTTAACAACTTGGATAGAATATTTTGTGGTTTCCTCACCGATGAAGAATCAAAATTATTAACTATGAACATGTCTTCCACCGAATGCTGACAGTTATTATCAGGTTATTTTGATGAACATCTGCCTGTTTCATGGAACCATTTTAGATTTCCTTGCCTTTTTACCTGGTTTCTTCACTCAAAACAATAATGGACTGTCCAGCTGTCCCATAGGATGCATCCATGGTAAACTCCTAAATACTTTTTAATATCTCATTTTATGCTATTCTGAAAGTGATGCTGTAAACACAAAAGATGGCCGTGATAGTCTCAACAATTTTAAATCAGACCTTTTTATTTGTGATGTTCAAATTATTTTCCCCATTGTTTTAGCAGTGAAGAGAAACTGCCACTGTTGGAGAATGAAACACACCAACATGCTCATGCTTACACACTGCCTTCATAGCTGCATTTTGGTGACAAGGTACCGATTCAGATAATCCTCACAGGTATTTTCTGATTACAGTACCTGAAAAGTGTCTCCTTGACAGGACAAAACAGAGAGCTCTGCTTTTTCCTATCGATGTATACATTGTCATTCAAGCGGCATTTTCTATTTCGGTGCTGCTGTTTTGGAAACCCTTGACAGATTTTTGCATTTTGCTCCGTAAGATCTACCCATGTCTTTTATGTCAGGCCACTCAGCAACTTCTGTCCTGCTGCCTCCCCCTGCTACAGCCCCGAAGAATCACAGTGACTAACCGATGCTTGCTGTTGCCTAACACCTGTTGTTAGCAGCTCCATCACCAGCTAAAAGCAAAAAAAGGAGAAATAGCCACTAAAATAATTCAGTTCTGCAAGGATTGTAAAAAGAAAATTGAGAGACTCCGATTATACAGCATCAAATTGTCTAGAGTTTAGGAGACCAAGATCATAATAGCTTATAGCTATGCAACTGCACCATCTGCCTGACTGCAGCATAAAAATCAGAAAAATCCAACACAACTGGTTAGCCATCAGTTATTCCTGCTTGCCTTCTCTTTGCAAGAATACAGGCAATAATGTAATCGTTTTATAACAAATTACATGATATCGTAAATTATAATATCATCACATCACATTGCATTATGTAATTACAGATAGATGTAAAAATTTGTTTCCTTTTAGGCTTCTTTTTCAAATCATGAAAAGCTTTCAATCACAGCCTGAAAGCAAATCTAATAAGCTATATTTGCACATAGGAGTGGTGTTTTGGGATGCCTGGGTATTTCGCTGACAAACTGAAATGTTTTTAATGGAACCTTGTTTCCAGTAAGAACTGAATACCATCTTTCAGATGTTTTAGGTTATGCACTCTAAAACGGCCTTATGCCAAATAATGAGTCACTTTTGAAAATTTAAGATCCTGTATCTAGTATCAAAAACAAGCAAAAAATAAAATCTTTAACTATTATCAGAGTAGCACCATAATTTGGAGAAAATGGAAAAGCCACTTTGGTTGGTTTCTTTCCTAAAACAAAAAAATAAACCAAAACACCACAGCAAAGCTCTCCAACTGACAAGTTAAAAAAAAAAAAAAAATCCAAAGCACAAAAATAAGCCGCTTTCTTAAATGAGGGGGGAAAAAAATTATTTCAGGTTTCTCACAAGTTAAACCGCCTCTGCCTGCATTTTGGAAGGAAAATTAAACTAGTGGCAACAAAAGCTGTCTACTTTTTTGACATGATATTATGTATGCCACATCAGCCCATTTCAAGCACTGTGCCTCTAGGATTTTAAACCAAACATATCATATTTCTACACGGAATATAAATGCTAAGGGTCAAAATAAAAAAAAAAAAAAACTGTACTCAGCAAAACTATCATAAGTAGCAGTTTGCTCGTACAAGGCTTGAGGAATTGATATTTCCAAACTCTTCATTTCTGCTTTGTCCTGAGTTTACATACAATTGCTGCTGTTGCAACAGCACAAAATTCTGCATTCATGCAAAAAGATATTAAAAAGCAGAGACCAGTGGGACAGCCGCCCAATTCCTTGCTGCACAACTTTTATATTAGTAACTCCTGGCAATTTCTGTAAAGTGACTGACAGACACAGACTTTCTGGGGTGAAAAAAAAAAATTCAACATAGCTGAAATTGTGTTGGTTTAACGCTACAGCACAGAAGACAGCAGCTCTATAATGCCAGCACAGCAGGAAAAAATTCAATTGCTTTTAATAGACAAGCATTTAGTGCAACCAGTATAATCTGCAGTGACATTTTCCCCTGACTATTATGTAAGCCAAAAGCTAAACTTTTGCTTTTGTACAGTATATTGCCTATCTCCAACACAGTGCCTTATCAGCTTTCTCTCCATTTTTAAGATATTTTAGTAGCAAAAGAAGGAGGACTTATCAGATTCTTAAGATTCTTTCTAAAACTCCTGTTTTCTTCCGTTCTGTGTTTATGCTGCCATGCTGATATCAGTTCAGACAGGCTTCAAGAGGAAATGTTATTTGTTTAGCTAGCATGGCTCTTATTCCAACAACCTCTATGAGAAGTTTACCTCTCCTAATAATCTAAAAGGTAAAGAAAAATCCAGGTAATTCCACAAAGAAAAACTGGGATTTCAAAAATCAAGGATGGTCAATCCACTTTACCAGCGTCATTCCCTAGCATCTCTTTTTCTACATTTCAGGAAGAAAGTGAAAAAGCAAGGAAATGGGTAGTTAGAGACATCACCATATTTATAACCCAGGCATCATGCAGAACATGAGAATATCTACCTCTGCAGCAGCAATTATCCTTGAAAAGATTTTCAAAATGGCATTCAGCAGCAGATTTAGAGAGATCAGGAGCTGCCCGCAGAAAAACAGATAATGGCAGGCCTGCTCAGGTAAAACATCCGTTTATAACTCCAAGATACTTAAATCAATAGTTAATTCTTTCCCCATCTTTCTGTCCATCTATCTACTGTTACGCACCTCAGAGCTGCCATTGACTGATGCCTTAATCCTAACCCTGTCAAGATAGCCAGCTCTGATAGACTGACTCGTTTTTAATGTGTTTTGATAGACAAATAAAGCTTCCTAAGTGCCAGCAAGTCTGCATATTTAGGATTCAGCACTCAGAGAAGCGAGTGATTAAAATCTAGTGATTTTGCAAGACAAGTTCATAAGGGCTATAAATACAGCCCATAGCATTAAAAGACCTCATCAGCCAGACATCTGAGTACCAGAAGGAGATGCAAGGCATAAAAGAAATCAAACCTTCAAAACCAACGTACCAAATTGATTAGGCAACACTGGAAGAATGAGTCTTACAGGAGACACTTTATTATGTATATATGCCAAACATGTTTATTATTTCTCTTAAAAGACTTATCTTGCATTATCCTGATAGCAACAGATAGCACGTGTCACGTCTGGCTTCCCACACCACATATCCCACAATAAACAACGTTGCCTGCATTAGACAGAATGTCCCTTCCAGGTACATATCACCTCTTCAAAGGATACAGAAAATGTCCTACTCTGATGCTTTCAGAGCCCGATCATGAGCAGACATCTCTGACTTTCCCAACCTGAGGCACGATCACACAACCTATAAGCACAGACAGTGCTGCAGAGCTTGCTGGGCTACCTACAGCTGCAGGAGACGCCAACCACCCGACCAGCTCTGCAGATTGGGATGCAGCATGGAAATCCCTCTCTCTCAAAGAACTGCATGTTTGCTGAACCATGCCACCGATGCTATTGTGTGCATCTGATGGAAAGCCACCCTCACGTGAAGCCTTCTGGACAGAGCCCTGGGGTGGATGTAAGGCAGCGGCAGGCGCTGTGCTAGCTCACCGAGCATGCCGGGGTGCCCGACCCAGGTGGGACCGATGCCCAGTGCTCCCCTGCCACAAAACCCTTCCAGAGCTGAGCACGTGAGCATGGCTGTGAGCTGCCCAACAGCAGGACAGAATACCGGCAGCCGCTGTGCTAGCTCACCGAGCATGCCGGGGTGCCCGACCCAGGTGGGACCGATGCCCAGTGCTCCCCTGCCACAAAACAGAGCTGAGCACATGAGCATGGCTGTGAGCTGCCCAACAGCAGGACAGAATACAGTTTGGAACTGTCATGAAGAGGACAGAAATCCATGAAATCACTAACAAAATAATTCGAAACTTCACGATGCTTGCACAGGGAGCAGTGACTGGAATTCCAAATATAAAATATACCATGTACCCCTATGCCAGAAAACATTTTCTGTCTGCCATCGAGACTGTGTACAGGGGCTGAGATGACTGCCCGTGCCTGCTGGCTGGTGACGACTGTAAACCAGCAACAGCCAATGCTCTGCCCTTTTTCAGAAAATAGATGCTGAATTAGACATGCAATGGGAAGCAGAACAACCTTAAGCTGTGTCAGTGCAAAAGGAATTTTTTCCTATGAGAAAAACAGCACAAAAACACGGAGGGACTGTATTTCCATTTCATTTTCTTTGGGTTTGCTTTCTTCTTTTATTTCAGACGTGTCTCAAGCTGGTAAGGCTGAGAGCAATCGTCCTTTACCTGGCAGACCCCCAGCTGTGGGTAAGGTCCTCACATCACAGTAGCTCTACTAACATTTTCCCCTCCTAGTATTTTTGCACAGTTTTCTATTCTCCAGGTCAAAAAGCAAGGAAGAGCTTCAAACACTTAACTGGGATGCCTCCTCGTAAAACAAATTATCCAGAAAAACTGCAATTCAGAATTAATAAAGCCACAGGTGTTTTCTACAGAGGCTTTTTAAGTCCTATATGCAGAGAATTTTTCATTTATCAGGCAGCAGAAAGGGAAGGGCTTTCCATTGGGTGATTTTGAAATTCTTGGTCAAAGGTTAACTTCGTTTCTAACTTCAAAGTACAGAAAATCTTGGAGGCTGAAAGAATACAGGGGTAAGGGCTGCCCTGAAAGTAAAACTTTGGAGGGATGTTCCAACCTGAAACCAGTTGATGAAAGCACGCAAAGCTGCCTCCTGTACTACACTCTTCCTCACTCTTGGTTTCATGGACAGATCCTAAGAAGTAAAAAGGCAAAGTCCGTTTTGGAAAGTTTAAAATATAATCAGATTTTCTGGCTGGCAGCATGGCAGAAGGAAAGGCAGTTTCACTAATTAAGATACGAACTTCGGCTTCAACTTCAGTTTTTCATAATGTTACTAGATATTTAAAAATATGGTACTCATTCGTTGCAGGGTGCAGCACCCGCAGGGCAGTGAGTAATGGTTTTACTCTTGCTTCGGTACTGGCAGCAGCATGTTGGACTGGAAAATGAACCTCTATTTCCCATCTATTTTTATAATCAGTTTATCTATCATCTGCTTAATTCTTACCCCCATATGCATGATGGAAACAAAACATTTAAGTCTCAGTACTATGCTGAAATACATTCACAACACTGCCATCAACTCAGACAGCTAACCAGTGACACTGACTTGTAACTGAGGACAGCATTTGGCCTCAAACAGTATGTCTGCAGTCTATAAGAAAAATGCATGAGCTAAATCTTTTCACTTATTTTATAACTAGCAGACAAATCAAGAGAATCATCACTCAGCCAGAGACGCTTCAAAATCTAAACCTCAAGTATCATGTTAAAGAAAGTAACTGGTAATAGAGACAAAGTATATTTTCTCCTGACAACACAAAAAGGAGAGGATTAAATAATTTTATGCCATTTTTTGCTTTCATTAATTGAAAAAGTATAAAGTACCAACCAAACATAGTAGTAAGGTATCAGGTACAAAACAGAAATCTGGAGTATTATATGCCCAAGTACATTTTGCTGCAGCCCTGAAATCATACACTTTATTGAGTTCTGGTTTATTTACAAGCTTTCCTGCTTCTCTAAACACAAATATTATTTTCGGTAACTATATTATCAGGTGGTGTTAGCTGTGGGGGTGTCAGCTGGCACGAACTTTTGAATCGAAGGGTCTCTTTCTAACTGATACACATGAAGCTCTGTATTAGCTCTCACAAGATGCACTGTTTGCGAAAGATGATTACACATGAGTAAATAATGAGTCATGATATCCTTAAAAAAGCAAACACACAGAGTTAAAGAATAATTTCTAACGTGGGTAAATAGACAGCACTGGAAATTGAATCACTTACATGTATTTCTCCCTAATAAAGTGTTAAAAATTAGAAAAGCTATAGAAAATAGCCATAATTAGATAAAAATATGTTAGATGATCTTGGAAAGGCTCTATCATCTCTCTTCATATGCCTGTAAAGCACCATTTATGGACATACAAACAGGTAAATACACTCTTAAATATATGCAGGAACAAGTGGAAGAGGGATTTTTATTTAGATGACACAACACAAACACACCTCAGTAATTTTGTCATTCTTGATGGGTGACTACACTACCCTTACTAACAATGCAGACCATTGAAATACTACATACTGGCAATCAGGCAGGAAAGCAGCACAGCAAATCCAACACTGTAGCTATACCATGCACGTAAACTGCTCAGATTTACTGTAAGTTATCAGACGACTTCCTAGCACTTTGAGAATTTACTGTTGGGGAATTCGTCTCCAGACAATCACTGACGGTGGTGAAATACTCTCCCCTTTGTTACTGCTACTTCCATATTCATCTTATTTCTAATGCCACCTTATACATTTCTAAGTTCACTATTAGGCTACAAAAGTTCCTCTGGGGAGTATGAAGGGAGAATGAAGATTAAGAAACATAACGCTTGTATCATGTCCATTCAAAAGACCATTCATCTGTAAGGACTTTGCCTACAACAGTTTGCTCCCAGCCATTCTGCACAGCCTCCCAGATACCTGTGAAGCTCATCAGCAGTTTTAAAATAAAAATTAAATGGAAGCTAGTGATCTTTATGATATCTCAGCAGCTGAGAGTGGTGGCTCTGGAGTGACAGCAAGAATTAGACCATAAACGTACTCTACCAAAACGCATATTTTCATATAACCTTCTGAAATGCTTACTTGTTAAGGACTAAAGCAGAACAACCTAGACTCTTAAAAACCCCTATAAAATATTTAAGTACAATCAAATTTAAGGACAATAAGGAATTATGTGAAAAACCATGAACCTAACCTGCTTTCTTAGTGAACACTGCTGTATTAGAAAAAGATCCAGACTGAAAGTTGACATGGATGTTGTCCAAATGTTAGGACCAATGCACTTGACTTGACATGCTACATTCTGAAATTAAGGAATATATTTTAAAAATATTGGAATACATTTGAAAATTTCATGAGTATGAAACAGTTATGTTAGATTTCTTTGGGAAGCTGGGAAGAACACGAAAGTTTTACCATGACACCTCCATTGAGTCTGGGTCTGGCCACCACATTTTGGGGAGTGTTGCCCAGCTGGGGTACCAAGCAACTGGGGGAACGTGCACCAAACCTGACAGCTCTGACATGGAGACAGGTGTGCCTTTTCCCCTTTTTTCCCTGTGTACTTCTCCTAGCATATTGGTTTTGAAATGCGATATCTCATGCTTTGACCAATCTATAACCTCCATGTAGTTATTAATAGTTCAGGTTTTTGAGATTATGTGATTTCAAAACACAGGTTTCCAAAAAATTGTCATAACATTTTCAATAGCATTTTTTAGAGAAGAACCAGACAACTAGTGAGATGGCCAACCACACAACCTGTCCTGCAAGTTTCTTAAATTACAGACACTTACACTTCTGAATCAGGGTCACATGTGCATGTAACCTGCAATTCTATGAGGTACTCCTCATTTTTTCCCTGACTGGTGATTGTTAAGCTCACTGAAAAGCACCAAGTAGCTTTAGTTGCCACTGATGATCCTAGAAAAGACAACACTTCTTTCCCAACAATCCTCAAAACTTAACACACTACCATAAAGAAAAGGAAAAGGAAGAAAAGATGAGTGCAGTTGGAGCACTTCAAGTAGAATAAAGACCCCTTTAGGGCACCTTAACTGCCAGTCTGAAGCTTAAAGGGAAAATGAAATAAAATCTAAAATGTCACATGGCACTTACAAGATTATATACGCCTACATTAGGCAAATACAACAGAATCCTATTTTTGCTGCATTTTGCTTTACATTATTGCAAATGTTTAATCAAGAAAAAAAGTACATTAAAAATAGGAAATACTTCAATGTGAATATTTTTCTTTTCATTATGTAAATGGTCCATGTTCTCAATGTTAGTAGATAATAATACTAGAGTTAAATTAGCTCAAAGGCATTATTTAGTGTTCAAAATCAGAACATGTCACAACTACCAAAAATAAACATACAAGAGGGGACTCCAGTAGCTGCCTATCCCTCATCCTACCAAAGTTGCATCACTCCATATTATACAGTTGGTGGTGTTTTACACAACTTAGATTCCTACCGATCACTTCCAAGTGGATAACACCATCCCACATGATACAAAGTCTTAGATCCATCCCTTCTAATAAGTAATCCCTTTGTTAAAATTTTAAAAAAAAGAAAACACTTTCACTTTTTACAATTACCCTTTACAACTACTTTCAGACAATGCAGACACACATCCTCAATACATGTACGCAGACACCTTGCAGTCTTCACTAATGACATTTTCCTTTCACTCCCTCCATTATTTTTCCAACTCCTCCCTGAACTCTCTTCTGTTTAATGTCTTCTGGTTAGAAAAAATAATAAATAACAAGAGGTACACAAAAGGGAACACAGTGTTCTAGGACTGGGCTTATGTGAGCCATAGGAAAATGGTACAAAGCTGAGAAGAGCTGGGATTGCCGTAGAGTGACGTCATGACCTCTGTTTACAGCCATAAATTATATCAGCAAAGCGACAGTGTTCTGCCTGACCCTGTATTGCTTAATTTCTTCTCTCTCTTTTTATTATTACTGTGCCTGTCCTTGCTTTACCGATTCTAGTTACTTCCTCCAATTTGATAACGGTCTAACCAAACATGTATTTCTCCTACACGTCCAAGCAGAAGACCCAATTTTACTGTCAACACAGCCAGATCAAAGCAGCTAACCTGTTACGGAAACATCAAGGCCAACACCCTAATAATGTCCCAATTTCTTATGTTAACCAAAGTGATAGAATTATTCTTAATTAACAATGAGTAATTCAGCAGAAACATAACTTGAAGATAAGTGTTGACAGAAAATTAAATTTATTGACTCAAAAATATAATGCATTTACTACCAGAAATGCAGAGCCAGAAATAACAAAAGAGTACAGTATCTTAATTCGGTACATTTTGTTGTAATTGTTGAATTGCATAATGTTCATTAAAATACATTCGCTTGCATTAAAAAGGAAAGACCATTAATTGCTTTAAATATTAATATGACTGGCTAACTGGCATGTAAATGTATAAAGACTCATACTGAGTTTTCACAAACTTTTGCCAAGTTTTTCATACCGATATCAGTAAACAAGAAATACAACAAAATTCACCAATGAGATTCTGCATTACATCAGAAAAAAAAAAACAAGTGATATACCAAAAGTCTGAAGAAAAACAAACAAGAGCATGGTATAAATATAATCCCTAAATCAAGGTATTAGGCTTGACATACACATATGCAGATGACTGGGTATACTGAGTCCAAATTTAGTACTGGAGATAAAATTATTTCTATCTTAAAAACACACTGTAAACTGATCCTTTTGCTCACAAAAGTGTTCAACTTTGGAAAATATTAAGCTTGTATCACCTGCCTTTATTTCTGCCTTTCTCGTTTCTCAGGCAGTAATAACCACTGAAGGCAACCTCAGCTGCACTTACAATAAGTTTCATTTTGGAGTCTGATTTCAAACATTGCAGGAAGATACGTATTTATTAAAAATATATATAATGTTGACTGTATTTCAAAAATTGTTGTTGGGATGGCAACTTTTTTTTTCTGACATATCACTTCTGGGCACTACTTAAGGTCATAATCTGCCTTTGATACGCACCAAGATTTTTTCACATTGTAATGAGATAGTAATTTCACCCCTTTATTAGTATTAAAAATGTAGCACATTCAGTACTAAGAACATCCTTGAAGAAAACACATTCTAAGTAAATTAACACTAAAGTATCACAAAGACTGCTGGCATTTGCTGGCTATAACCTAGTAGCTCAGATTTGCCACTGTAATATTATAGATAAAAGGAGTTAACACCAGACAGCATTTTTCCCGACTCAAAAAAACATCCATCGAAAAACACCAAAAGCATGCAACAAACACAAATCCCCAAAGATTATCCTCAATACAGATAAACTCAGCAAAAGTAAGTGTTTAAACAATAACTTCTGATCGCCCATCTGCTTTCCCCAATCAGCCCTGTTCTCCAGATGGGAAAACAGGTGAGGTCTTGAATTACTCATATGTCACTCTGTGTAGTTTTGCCCACACCCTTCTTCCTATTACACCATCACCCAAGTGTTGTGAAATTTGGATCTCCTAACAGAGATTACAGCTTTTAACCTTCACACAGCAATAGGTAAAGCTCAGTCCTATTCCATCTCATGCCTTGCAACATCTGGCAAGCTGAATCTCTCAAATTCCTCCTTTGTACTGCTCTTGCTGGGTTTTAATACTTTTTCCTCTTAAAGAAGAAAAAAATTATATTAAGGTTTTCACAGTCCTAATTTGCAAATAGTTTCAAGCTCTTTTAGATGAGATTACTTTCCAAAGCAAACACAGTAACATTATACTACTCTCCCAAACACAGGCTGGCTTACCACTGTGCAGGGCACACAATGCATTTGCTTCTTTCAGCTGACCATGTTCAGAAATGGCTTTCACTCACTTCAGGAGATCTTTGCAATATGGGATGTTCCACTCACCCAAAGCTATTTAAAGGAGCAAGATCTAATGAGATATTGACAAGATTAGGCATGATGTATCTGGAAACCCTAAGCAACAAAACATTAAAAAAAAATCAGACTGTATGTAAATTTGATCTTGGAGATCTGGACTTACAAGTGGTAAAGGTCTGCCTTTAAAGATCTTTCTTGCACCAGCAATTAATTAATTCAGCTGCAGACTTTCATCATCAAAATGGACTATGGCTATAACTACACAGGCATGTTTTGAAGAGACTGAGCTCAAGTTATAAGTGGGCTTGGAGTTGAACATCACAAAGGGGAGTCCAAGCTTTTTTGTCTTATTGCACGTTATGCTTTCCCGAACAGCGAGCAATATCCTGTCAGCAATCCACTTCCCCTTTGCCTTCTATCTCCACGGTAAATTGCAGACAAGCCTTCCGGATAGTCCTTTTAAGTTGTGGAAATAAGATATGCAAAAAATATTGAAAAATAGAATGATTTTTTCAAAAGGCAACCTGCAGTGTTGTTGCAAAACATGGGTTAAACTGATGTGAACTTATATTATGGGCATGAATTTTCAGCTGGCATTTTTGGATGAGCTCGAGCCACGAGCAAAGGTAAGGAGACGTCTGGTACGTGCCTTGGCCGCCAGCCAGCGTCCACACTGGTGTCCACTGTGCTGCCTCTTGAGTAGGGGTTGTAGTGATGGGAGAGGGAAGATGTCTGCTTGAGTTCAGGTTTTGTGGCTGCAATTCCACCACTTTCTTGCTTTCAGAACTTGGGTTTCTTGCTGGACAGACACGTAACCCAAGAAAGAGATCCCTGGAAAAGCTCTGGGCGCCAAACTGGGCAGCAAAGGTCAAGGGGGAGGGGAGGGCAAGGGTTCATAGAGTAGTTTGCTTACGTAAATTTGGCTTTTTACACTTACATTCCTATGAACAGATCATGATCAGAAAATGACTACTGAACAGCAGCCAAGACCTGGCTACTTTTTATGCCCATAGGACTCTTTGTATGGGACCACAGCAGCAATCCTGAGCATTGGCCACTTACATTCAAAGGCGAGGGCATGAATTCTGGTTCTAAGTAAGCTCATAACTTCAACATGTGCATGGAAAATGCATTTAGGGCACTTTTTGAAGTTACAGGCAGCTTCAGTTATTTGTGTAGACAGAAGCAGTAAGATTTGCTCTCCATTGCTTTGGTATGAACTCATAATATTTCTATCGACTTCTCTGAATCTATTATGGGCAAGCCTGGCAGATCAGCTTATTTTTAAAGTGTGCTCTACACTTCATTAAATGAATCTATCTTAAATTATTTTGTACTTCATTCATCTCTAACCAAGTGAACTGCAATTCCCCATATCAGACTGCCCATTGCAAGATGAACTTTTTAAAAAAATTTCCGTCACAGAATGGCTGAGGCTGGAAGGCACCTCTGGAGACCCCTTTCCTCAAGCAGGGTCACCTGGAGCAGGCTGCCCAAGACCATATCCACCTGGGTTTTTTAGTATCTCCAAGGATGGAGATGCCACAGCCTCTCTGGGCAGGCTGTGCTGGTGTTCAACCAGTCAAAATGGTCTCGCTATTTCTGCACAAGTAGCCAAAACAAATTTTTCCTAGATGCAAAATTCTAGATTCTTTTTTCTTTCAGCTGCTTGAGTTCTTCTCTTCCTTGGAACAGAACCTGTAACTTGGCAAGCAAGGCCCTTACGACAAGAATTAACCCTGCTGTCCCCGAAAAGAAAAGACAGGGGAGAAGGCCTTGCCTAAGTTGATTTGTGCTCCACAAAAAATTTTAGACTATTTGGGAAAAAAACTGTTTCATTCAGATTCTTGAATATACCAGCTAACAGGTATTTCAGAAGATCTGAAGACATCTGAAAACAGAAGGAAGCACGCTATGTGTACATACATTTCTCCATATACCTAGCTCCACGCCAGGTAACAGGCACTAAAAAGAAGCCAGTGCAGAGCCTAAAGGCTAGAGGGATGGTCCTGACTGCAGAAAGCCAAAGCAAGCTGTCTTACCCACATCACTGGAGTTAGGATGGAGAGACCAGGAAGGCTAGCTCAGGGAACTTCTCTATAGAGAGGGTACTACCAGAGCCCTCCCTCACTCGGGAACTAGGGAATCCAGCACTTCCCTGCCCCAGGCCACACCATTCCCACCCATGCCTAACCTCCTAGCAGAGAAAACACTTCTACCTTCGCAAAACTGGAGAGTGTTTTGATATGAGGCCTGTTGAAGAGATCACCATACGAGATCCTTCTGCCTTGCAAAACACACTCCCACCATCCACCGACTGGAAAGGCATGGCCAGAATAGCTGCATATGCACTCCCTGCATCCTACCAGGAGAGTGACAGCGGGTGAGATTCATCTTCCCTGGACAGAGGAGGAAAGCAAAAGGACTTCCCAGGAGGCCTGATGATCAGAGCAGTCCCTGGGCTCTCCCACAGCTCAATGCAACATACCCGGCAACAAAGAAGGCTTCATCCATTCCAGAGGCTAGCATCAGTTTTGCCAAAGTCTCATGGCACGTGCCAGTGGTCACATACATACGCAGCACAACTGCCAAGTAGGGGGGCAAGAGAGGGAGATGCCAAAACAGAGTGGGACAGGGAACATAAAGAAAAACAACCCACCACCACCAAGGAACCTAACACTCAGTAATGCAGAAAGATGAGAAGACAAAAGAACTGGGTCTGGTCAACACAATGGCAAGTAGGACTCCTGTCACTGACTTATCCCTTTTGGTGGCAAGAAGACCCTGTCAGAGGGAACCAAGGACAATGCAACCCACACAGCCAATAGCAGGAGCGTGGAAGCTGCCTTAAACATCTGTCAGATTCAGCAACCAGGGCACCTGACAGGATATCCTATGAGGAAATGAGGTTGAGGATGCATCTCCATGCAAAGGACTCTTCAAGGAAAGAAAATGTCTCTAGCATCCCCATCCTATTTCTGGCAAAGGAGAAAAGTGTGAAGTATCTGAAGCAGGGGACTATGGGAGAAAAAAAAACCACAAAAACAACAACACAAAAAAACTGAGAGCTGAACAGTTTACAACACTTGAATGCTAAGTTGGATAATCAGGTTTGACCCCTTCATGCTGCAGAGCCAAGTGATTTTCAACTCTAAATTAAAAATAACCAGCGACAAATTACTGTTGCATGTGTACAGTTTACAGGCAGGGACCACATGCTCCCATATTCTATGTAACTAGAAGCATTCCTTGGGATTAGATGTTCAGATGTTTCACAGTTTCAAATAAAGTTAATAGGAGCCATAGTTTTCAAACACGACTATTACTACATAATGCTATGTACCCTGCGAAGTGAACTAGTACCATCAAAGGGCTCTAAACCTTAGTTTGTCTGCATATACTCAAAGATATCCAAATTAAGGCTGCATAATCAACATTAATTCTGGTATGCTTTTCCTTAGTGCTTGACATCATAACCTTAATAATCAGACAAGTTATGCAGTTAAACAGCGGACTGAAGCCCTCTGGCCCAGCTAAACTGTTTTATTCTGGTCACACAGAGCACTTCAGTAAACCAAATTACTGCAGTAAGTCACATCAGTGAAATGGGTACAACATAAAACACATGCAGTTCAACGCTGCATAGGAAGTACTCTGTGTTCCAGATATAATTTTCTCTGTATTTGTAGAAATGAAATTATACTTTAATATTGAATGGAAGTAATTATTTTGCTTTAAAAATGAAATTTGTCACAAATGCATGGCATGTATATTTACATGGATACAACTCTGTATAGAATCTTCCACTGTTTATCTAACTAGATAATATGTTTCATCGCATATTTTTAGGAGAATAAATGCAATATGGAAAATAAGACACTTAAAAAAAGAAGGCTCAAGATAAACCCTTCCATTTCCTGAATCCATGAACAAAGTTATTCTAAGTCTTACACAAAAATGCTATAGCTCCTAATCACACTTTGAAGCACCTTGCACACAAATACACCCAACTTTTAAAAAAGATGTTTGAAATATTAAGAAAAAAAAGAGCCAGGAATAAGTTAATAAACCATGGAAACAAAACTATTTTAATGAAAACCTAGAAAACAGATGGTATGACGTCACATGAAGGCAATCAAGGAGGTAGGCAAATGGACTAGGAATGATAAGATTGTGCTAAAGGCCAGAAGACAAAACAATGCTAAAGAAAAATATCTTGAACTTATTAGTGTGTTCTTTCTTTCTTTCTATAGGTAGGAAGCGAAGAAGCAGTAGCAGAAGCACTTCACACCTGCCAAAGTATGGCTTGGCTGGAGCACACAGCAAGTAGCTGGCATAGCTGAATCAAGGGAAATAAGACAAAATCCCGGGTGGGAGATGAGGAGTTAACAGTGCACCGGGGGAGACCAAAGTGCAAGACTAACTAAAGCAGTGGTAAAAAGCTGTGAAGGTCTGCAAATCCATGAAGCATGAGAAAGGAAAAGGCCCAGAGTTCAAGAACATTGTACAGATGTAGATAATGAGAGCAAACATGACGCATGACTCAAGGAAGACAACTTGCAATGGTGATGAAAGCAGCTGTTCTTACCCACAGAAGTATACTTTTATTGTGAATATTTTAAAAATGGTTCATCCATATGTGTGTCACTAAGACATCAGTTACTGAGCAATTGTCCAATGACCCAACTACTTACTCAGTTGAGAAGTACTTCTAATTTTCTCTAAGGAGCTCCTTTATTTTCCTACACCACAGCTGTTCAAAAGCACCTCCTACAGCCAACAGACGTTGCTGTACCTGTGGATTACAGTTCATTCCTACCAACTGCCATGAAGTAATACCGAAGGCATTCAAACATCAGTGTTAGAATAGGTAAAAATATTTAGCAGGAGAGCAGAGTCAATTATTTTCTACCCAAAACAGAGAAGTATAGATTGTGTATGCATACATACAAGTAATTTGGTTCTACATGCACCAACTTCACTCCTTCCTCATCCAGCAAAGGAAAGACTTACATTTTGACTCTAAATTCACTTGAAGAGACATTGATGTTCTTCCCTGTTTTCTACCTTCCTATTAAGGCAGGACAATCAGTCCTTTTATTTCTTCCAATGGAAAACAGAACCCTAATTTATTGGGTTAGGTTCACCAGAGGACACAGAACAGTTCTGTAATCTAGAATGATCACACTGCTTTCATGCGTATAATCTAATTATAACATAAGAGTATTTGCCAGTTTAGTTCATCAGTAAAAATTATTACAATTCTGTATATTTCAGACACTTGAGGATATACAGGGTATTTTTTAAACTGGAGTTTATTTTTTTTTAATTTGACTAGTTTATTGGTTTAAGTTTCACAAGACCTTCGGTTTCTCATAAACTACAACAGCTCGGAGTAAAATGAGAATTTTTATGATCAAAAGCATCTAGAATTGAATACACAACTTAATTTTCTTATTTTAAAAAGACACTTGATTTGCTTACAATTTCATCCTGTCTAGTTGCAGGATGTCACATGCGCTTTGGCAGTGTGACCATAGGTTGAAAAGATTAACAACAGAACCAACTTTTTCAACAGATCTTTTTACTTGCAGTGTCCCTCCTACCATAATCACGTTTAAAGTAAAGTAGTGGTGGTGAGTGATGGAAACAATGTCACTCACGTGTTGTGAATTAAATGAGAGAAACAACTTAGGCAAGATTCAGATACTTTATTCAAAATGTCCTCTTGGACCACATACAACCTGTGAAGTAACAGAGAGTTAAAGAAACACAATTATTTAATCTTTACACAGAAATTAAGTTTATTTATAGTTTGCTCTTGATTTTCATAACAAAGGTTCTTGTAATACATGTATTACTTGTTTAGTTACCCCAAAAAAATATGTGAAATCCCAGCTCATCCCTGAGAAGACACAGTATTTCTCCACTGCACAATGACAAGTTCAAAAAGCATCAGAAGCAGTACTGCCACACTAATGGCCATGTCGATTATTCTACTAACTTCTCTGATGGGACAAATGAACCCAAGCAGACCCCGAGATTAACATATCATTTTCCAGTACAGACCTCCTCACTCACTCAGAGGCCTAACCAGTTAAGCAGACAGAAGGAGAGTACCTTTGTGACTTAGCAGAATTCTGCTGTCCTAAACGTGAAGAGTTACTGAACAGCATTTATTTATTTATTTTTGTTTACTTGAACCAGGCCATGCAGGATAGAATCTAGTACTGCATACATAACTATCTAATGTTTGGACAGGAGGAAACAAACTGTGGAAATATTAAGAAAATCTTTCCTGATCAGTTCTCAGACACTGACAGAAAACTCATAAATTTACATCCTGACTATACTCTCTAGAAACCCCTGGCATGAATGTGCTGCCTCATTCCTTGCGGGTAGGTAGACAGTGTCCCAGCGGTGTCTCCTCCCTTCCTTCAGACGCCAGATGCTTATGTGCTTTGGAAATCCAGCCCGCGAAAGGACAAGACCGAGGAAATACACAGCTCTGCATTGCTACCCTGCATCCTGCAGTACAGCTCTGCCTTCTGCCACGTCAGCCATCTCCTATTAAAGAACAAATTAGTTTGGCTGGAAGAATTAGTGCTTCACAAGCCCGAGAAAGAAATCCAAGACACGAAGGCTCACAGAAATTGTACTACCTTCCTTCTCATGCCTTCCTTCATCTCAGGCTATTTACCTGAGCTTCTTCCATATGCATGTCTCTTTTGCCTTCTTCAACTCTTAGTAATAAGCAAACCCCAAATCAGTAAACCAGAATATGATGGAGGAGAGATAACAAGATCCAGAATTTCTTTCTCCAAGGAGCCAAAATTCCTGGTCTCACGCTTCCGGTAGCAAATGAGATTCTTGCTGGAAGATGTCCTGCCTGGATTTCAGGTAGCTTTTCTGAGGTTTCATCTCTTCATTCTCTTCCAAACAGAACCAAATTTCAAGACAGGCTACACTAGACAATAAACTGACAAACTTCCATGATTTAAGTTTAGCAATCGTTCTCCTCCCTACTTTTCTCTTGGCTGGGTTTTTACATATAGCCAAGAGGAAAAATCCTGCTCATCATCAACAACAGGGAAGCCAGGAGAGGATATATGCCTACCACAGGTATGTGTTATTCTGCAAGCTTCTTTATGGAACGCCAGTAGCTGTTATCACTAACAACTTTCTCTCCTTCACCTTTCAAAAAAAAAAATAAAAATCAGCAATCAACCATATACTGAATAAGGGAATTACAATATTCACATCAGAGAAAGCATGTCTTACTACTTCAGATTTCCTGCTACCGTAAACTCTTGGGAAAATATCTGAAGAAACCTCTCTGCAGGGTAAGCAGCCTTCAGCAAAAGCAGATTCACTTTTTCCAAAATCCCCCATTTTAGGGAAAAGTTGGAAAAAGTATACACGTTGTCCTCACATAATGGGAAATTATCAGATAATAAAATTAATGCTGTAGGATATAAAAGAGTGACAAAAACACCACCACTACTTTCTACTCAGCAAAAGAAATTTCCCACACAGGAGAAGGAGACAGCACAGTAAATTTGACTTTACATAATGGCTTGGATACACAAAGAATTTCAAAAGCACTGAACAATCGGAGTAGCCATGATGTGCTCAACACTAGCTCATACAAGACTTGATCCAAAACCACTAAAAATCAATGGGAGATTTTCCATTGACTCTAATAGACTTGGTTTGAGCCCTTTCAGCTCTGAACATCAGAGTTCACACAGTTAAAAGCTGAGGCAAACCACAGCTAAATCCTCTCTCTTCCAACATGGAGCCATAGGACATTTAAATTTCCTCGGGACCATCCAGCAGCAGTGCACTCGGTTTCACAACTGGTATGTCAGGACTAGATTATTCCATCGTTAGCAAGTAACAATGGAACACACCAGCTCATCCAAAGGTCACCAATTCAAATAAACTGAAGGAAGGCTGAGACTAATTTAAAGGTCCCAGGACAAATATGAAGGGTGATTTTGAGCCAGTTAGTAGAAAAGGAAGAGAAAAAAAGTCTTGTGAGGAAGGAAGCAGGCATATCCAGTTTCACAAAACTTTTGTTGTTGTTGTGCCTTAAACAGCTGCTCTATGAGAAAATTAAGGGCTATTACTTTCCAGTGACAGTCCAGCTTCTTCACTTTAAAAAAGGCTATACATTTAAATAGGTATATTATTTACAGTCCAAAGTAAAGGAGAGAACTCAAGCCTCTCATTTTAAGGTAAATACTGCTGACTAATGCAACAGCATTGATTACAATAAAGTCTCTTGAAAATTACCTTTTTACTACAGAAATTTCTTATAAACACTTTGCTCTGTTTTGTTTGATGTTTTTTTTTTCCCTCAAATGTTTATGCAGAAGTTGGAGCTGGGAAAACAGGAACCAGAAAATCTAGCAAACTGTCTCAAACACACAAGTAGTACTGAACTGTAAAAGGAAAACAAATTGTTTTATAAAAAGATCCACAGTCTATCAATTATGCAAACTTATATTTACGACAGACTAAGTTTTGTAAATAAAAGCTAAATATATTACTATAACTAGCAGATGGCTCAGTTTGAATGTATGAATTTTGTGTTAAGTTAAAATAATAAAAGGAACATGCGTATACTGTAGAAAAAAAGTCTCATTCGCCCTTCTGAGTCAGCACTGGTATTTACTAGTGGTTTTAACCTGCGTTTCTCCTTCTACCATCCAGATCACAGGAGTGCAAAGGTTTCTGAGGACCATGGACCTGTCAGGCTCCTGCCACTCACCAGAACAGGTGCGATCACTTCTACCCGCAAATGGCTTCTTGGGGATGACAATTTTCCCTTTTTCTTTTTACTCATCCCCTGCCTATCAAACCACTCACAGCAGCTTTCAAGCATTCCTCTTCTATATTAACAATTAACACATCTGGCTTTTTAAACTTCGCAGATTTCTGTTGTTACTTTTAGAAAGTCAAATAAAACTTCAATGGATAAACTCTTAACGGGGAAACACCACCTATGCTGCAAACATAAATAAATAAGGAAACGCCGGCAGACACGCACACCGCCGGCTCCCCCTCCGCCTC